>NW_028261392.1:65204392-65309392 GCF_051295495.1 Thamnophis sirtalis | reverse complement strand
ATCTAGGTATCTATCTATCTATTTATCTATCTATCCTTCTTTCTATCTAGGTATCTATCTATCTTTCTATCTAGGTATCTATCTATCTATCTATCTATCTATCTATCTATCTATCTATCTATCTATCTATCTATCTATCTATCTATCTATCTACCTACCTACCTACCTACCTACCTACCTACCTACCTACCTACCTATCTATCTATCTATCTATGGATTACAGGATTGAAAAAGGGACTATATGGAGAGGGGGGGGGATAGATATAAAGCTACAGCATTGCCTTAAAGGATATGAAAGGCCTGAGTGTTGTACTCCATGATATCCAAACCGCAAGATAAAACCTTCGCTTAATAATCCAAATCAGAAATCTGATACTGTTGATAAGTTTCTGTTTATATATTATTTTGTTGTTGTTGTTTACATTTACTTTCTAAATAGGATATATTATTTTTATGCCTGTTTTCTTTAAATGTGATAACAACTTATCTCATCTGGCATAATGAATTGATATTTTGCCTATACATTCAGAAAAAATTCAATCAGTGGTAGTGATTGGTTGGGTATTTTAGCACAGTGAACAATTGTGAAACAAGTTTCGCTTGAATATGGATTTCCTCTGATTTTTCTTAACTGGA
Organism: Thamnophis sirtalis; assembly: GCF_051295495.1. Classification (NCBI taxonomy): domain Eukaryota; kingdom Metazoa; phylum Chordata; class Lepidosauria; order Squamata; family Natricidae; genus Thamnophis; species Thamnophis sirtalis. Next base: position 65,308,756 of record NW_028261392.1, on the reverse strand, counting down.
TCAAATATAATATTCTGCTCTTTCCACTATGTTTGGTACAAATGGAATTATCTCTTCATCCATGAAGATATCACACAAAACCTCTCAGGGTTATCTCTCATGTGTAATGTTATATTATCTGCTTTATTAGATAGAGTACATTTTAGATATAAAACTGGCTGAAACAGCATAACCACTTATTTGGAAAACCAAATTATATGTTATTGATAGTTATTGTAGCTAAGTATTTTCTGTAGCAATGTGATAGCGTAGGATAATTTATTGGGTTCTTCAGTTAATTGGAGCAAGTCCTATACACTTTCTATATGTTTTAATATTTCTATGGACATTTGAAATAATTTAATCTTGAATTCTTTTAAATATTTAGAAATATTTATCTCAGGGTAACTTTTTTTTACCTTGTAACTCTAAATGTTTGTTCTGTTTTATCCCAGATAAATACAGTTGTAAATAGAGAGAGAAAAACGTTCCTTTGGGTTTAAAGACAAAAGATAAATGAAAAAAAAAAGTGGAATGTTACTACAGGATGAATAAATTTTACCTAGAGATATACCTGCTCATTTTAACTTATTACATGTTCACTGATAAAAAGAGTAAGAGAGGCAGTTAAGATGTATGAAATCTAAATAAATAATAAATAAGTTTTTTTTAATGGGAAAAGCGAAGTGTTAGATTTTCTTTATTTATTAGTTATTACACGATGATTTTATAAGTGGGTATATTTGGGAGCGTATCAAAAGGAAACTCCAGAACGAATGACAAATATCAATTTAATTGGTCTCTCTACTGATATAAAGCCAATGGATTACCAGTTAATGTTGGAACATACATGAAATACATAAGGCACAAGAAAAAGGCATTTCTTAAAGGTATATTGAAATGGGAATATATATATATATTTAAAAAGTCTTCTTTTTAGAAAAGAAAGAATTAAAACCTCATTATCAAAAGGTTACCAAGAATGATAAGTAGTAATCCTTCCAAGCTGAGTTTATTATTGTTTCACACCTACAGGCAAAATCTTGCTCAATTTAGGAGTCTCCTATCTGCATCTACAATGCAGCCAACAGTTGAGGGGATGTCTTCACTTTCTGTCTCCCACATATAATATCTGGACTGAATTATCTCTCATTTATCTAGAATACACACAGACACTAACTCTCATGGGAATCCACTCTATACTATGTTCCATTACTCATGGCCACTCTGGTAGAACATCATCTTCAGATATGATATTGTCCAAACTGGAATCTTAAAAAAATGATTTGGTGTTCAACTTGCAAGATTAAGAGCAGAGGTGGGTTCCTACCAGTTTGCACCTATTCGGTAGAACCGGTTCATCAAATCTACCGAACCGGTTAGAAGAGGTTCCACCAGTGGACCCAGAAAGCAGGCCGCACCTACAGAAGAGGTTCTGAAATTTTTTGAAACCCACCACTGGTCCTTGGATATGATTATTCTACATTATCATGCTCCTATTTATAAAACTCAGTGCCTCTGTGAAAGGTAAGGATGACTACTGCCTTTGTGGTGCAATCAGAACATTGCGTGTGTTGAAGTTGTTTTAACGCAAACCAAAGATGCCTTTTAAAAAACAAGTTTACATCCTATTCTTATGCATGCCAGTGCTGTGTGTGAGGTAATTTAATGTGGTTCTGACAAGTGTCGTCGGCATCTTCATATCCGGTCACATGGGCGGCAAGACACTCCCATTGGGCACTGACGGGGCAAGAGGGGAGGGCCAGGGAAAGAGGAAAATGCAAACTTTGCAGGGGAAAATTCTGATCTGCTTATGTTGTAACTGCTTGATTTTAGTAAAAAGAAACCTTCATTTCAAAGAATGGGTCGAGGGTCTTTTTTCCCCCCCTAAATATCCAAGTCGGGACAAGCCTGACACAAACCATAATTCTGGACAATAATTAGGATATGGACTGGTGCACAGGCCCACTTTCTCCCCTCTGCTGTTCCCAGTTAGACATATTCTACCAGCATCCATTCCTGATCTATTCAGCACTTACACCTACATTTGATCTTTTCAATACTTTCTCTCCTCTTTATTCATGCCTTGTTTCATCTGACAATATCCCTTTGGGTCCTTTTCTTGCTCTGCTGGAGAAGATTCAATATCATTTGATAGGATGGATGCAACGTCTATCTGTTTGTTTATTCAATTTCTATTGAATTCCATTTACCTACATTGTTGGAAGGAATTAGTTAAAGGGAAATATCCTGCTGCTTGGGAAAGTTCTTGCCATTATAGAAAGTTCTTTTAACCCAATTGATCGTCACTCTGTAACTCAAATAACTGTGCACTGCTTTTGTTCCCGCTAAAGAGCAGATCAGGCGATTCAGAAGATTAGTGGCCCAGCATTTATTTAATTTGGTACCCCAACAAGTCTTCCCTTGCCAGTGGTATTTAGTCATATGCCTTAACCTCTACCATTGACCTCACTGTCAGTATAAGTGTCTACACAGAGTATATTATGTATATGTTTTCATTCTAACTTCTAAAAGAAACATGAAACGTCCAAGTAAAAATGCATGTAACCATAAGAAGTTTAGAACTTTTACTAATTAGCAGGAGAAGCAGAAAGTCAACAGATGTGCAGGCTTCCAAAATTACCTGAGGTTATAATTCTTATGTAACTCTGTTTGCTGAAGAGATCAAAGCAGTTCGCTACATACTGCCTGTCCCAGAGTAAGTTTTTTAAATATATTGTTTTCTTCTGCATATAGTTTTAGTTTGACTGAATATAATTAATATAATATAATAACATAACATAACATAACATAACATAACATAACATAACATAACATAACATAACATAACATAACATAACATAACATAACATAACATAACATAACATAACATAACATAACATAACATATATAATATAATTAATATAATACAATACGATACAATACAAAGCAATACAAAACAATACAATACACAGACACAAACACACACACAGACACACACACATAAATCATATATATCAGGACATACTCCTATGAAACATTTCTGGGGAACAATAAGAATAACCGTTGGGTCTCACAAATCCCCTTAACTGCTAAGTATATAAGTACATAATTATTAGTATCACCTAAACAACTATGGGAAAATAAACTGTATTGATGTTAGGTTGAAACATTTTCAAATGCAGTGTGTAATAATATAATGAGAACTATCACACTTAATAGGTGTGCCAATTAAAATAGTAATACAATCCATTGTAATTGCTAAACTTTCTATCATAGCTATTTTTAATATATGTACAGTATTTCCAATACATATATAAGTATGCAGGTTTTTCATATCCCACCTTCATTATTTTATATGCAGGTAGTCCTCAATGTATGACTACAATTGTGCCCGAAATTTGTGTTGCTAAGTGAGAAATTGGTTAAATGAGTTTATCTCATTTTACGACATTTTTTTGGCGTGTTGTTAAGTGAATCCGGATTTCCCAATGACTTTGTTTGTCAGAAGGTTGCAAAAGGGGATCATGTGATCCCGGGACACTTGTGACCGTCATAAAAATGAATCAGTTGCCAAGTGTTTGAATTTTGATCTCACGACCATAGGGGTGCTGCACCAGTCATAAGTATGAAAAATGGTCATATGTTTTTCAGTGGCATTGTAAGTTTTAATGTCCACTAAATGAACTGTTTCAAGTTGAGGACTACCTGTATATGTATGTTCACATATAAATATGTTCATATACCCATGTACCTATTAGTATCACTTTTCCTATCTATAATGTCTAAGTTTTATTGAGAAAAAGATCAGCCTTATTCTGAGAAAAGTATCTCAGTATCATCCCTGAAAACGTATTACTTAAAAAAAGGGTTGTTCCCATTGGTGTATTGTAACACTCTGTATATTTGACACCTATATTTATACACACAGGTATTTAGCAAGAAACTAATTTAATGCGTATCTAATTCAAGTAGATTTTCACAAATATTTACAACTAGCATACAAGGTGCCATGCTTTTTAGTTGCTGAAAGCACTAAAAGGAAATCTGAAAAAATAAAATAGAAGGAAGGAAGAATAACTTCTGGGCTCCTTAATTTTCTGCTTTCTAATTATTATTTTTTTATTCAGATAGGCCAATATAACTCAGGTTTATCTCAAAGAGTACAGCAGAGAAACGAAATGGAAGACCTAAGAGAAAATATATGCAAAATATATTCAAATCAAAGTAAGGGTCTTTCATTCCTTCTCCTCTACATTCTGCTAAAATGACTTATCCTACTTCTAACCTCTTTCAACGCTGAAATGCACAGGACCCCAAAATATATTTACATGTTGGACTTGTTCTCATAAATCCTGCGTTTGGACTAATTGCAGTGCATAAACGAGGCCTATAATTGTGCATGAAGTTGGACTTCAACTCCTGGAATTCTCAGAAGCCCATACATCTCGAGGGGAGAAAGCTAACAATGTGATGTGCAAACCCAACTCTCCATCATATAATCAAAAACTTTATTTCTCTATTTGTATTTTCAAGAGTATCACCCAGATCTGTCAACCGAGGTGGCGTAGTGGTTAAATGCGGCACTGCAGTTCAGCAGTTTGGCTGTTCAAATCCCACCAGGCTCAAGGTTGACTCAGCCTTCCATCCTTCCGAGGTGGGTAAAATGAGGACCCAGATTGTTGTTGGGGGCAATATAAGCCTAACTATTGCTAAACAATATAATTGTAGCAACTTCATCATATTAAGCAATAATGTGGCTGGTTGGCTTTGGCTTGGCATGTTTTACGTACCCATCCAATTAAGGCTTTTCCAACAGATCATGGATCAAATAATGCATGGATTATAACAATTTATGAATCCAGGTTTCATTTCATGCCGTGATTATTACTATTGTTATACTCATTAAGAATGTTGGTGACAGCAAGTTTAATGCCACGGTTTGGGATCATCATCTGTTCTAGCAGCGCCTTTCTTACTTACACGGATTAAAAATGTGGCCCTTAGCTCCTTCAAACTAATGCAATTTTCATTCTACCTTTTTAATTCTTTGTAGGGTATAACTTCAACTTGGTCACTAGAAATGAAGGAAATACCTGAGCTCACCATCACAAGACCTACTGACTGTACAAAGCCTTTATAAACAGAGGAACACTGACACAACCACAACCAGTGGCCCACAACCTTTTCGGGTACCAGAGACCTGTTCTGTGGAGATAGATTTTTCTGCGGACTGGAGGGTGTGTGGTTTCACAGGCTGCCTGCATTTCATAGATTTCACTTATTTGAATGGCCTGGTTTCCGGCATAGCGTGGACTGGTGCCGCTCCATGGATTGGGATTTGGTGACCCCTTCTCTAAACATCTGCTGAAGATGTTACCAAGTCTGGTAAACAAAATGTTCAGAAACCAATCCAAGCTCAGAGAACAAACTTTTACCCTCATACTTTGCCTTCTAGAGCCGAGGTGGCGCAGTGGTTAGGGTGCAGTACTGCAGGCCACTTCAGCTGACTGTTATCTGCAATTCGGCGGTTCTAATCTCACCGGCTCAAGGTTGACTCAGCCTTCCATCCTTCCGAGGTGGGTGAAATGAGGACCCAGACTGTGGGGGCGATATGCTGACTCTGTAAACTGCTTAGAGAGGGCTGAAAGCCCTATGAAGCGGTATATAAGTCTAACTGCTATATAAGTCTAACTGCTATTGCTACTGCTATTCTATTTTATTTGAATTGGAGTGAGAGAAAATAACTTGCCCATAGTTAGCCAGCTGATTTTTATGCCTGAGGGATGCCTAGAGGTCAGTCTCATGGTTGCTAGGCCTGCACCTTAGCAATAGCAATAGCAGTTAGACTTATATACTGCTTCATAGGGCTTTCAGCCCTCTCTAAGCGGTTTACAGAGTCAGCATTTTGCCCCCAACAACAATCCGGGTCCTCATTTCACCCACCTCGGAAGGATGGAAGGCTGAGTCAACCCTGAGCCGGTGAGATTTGAACAGCCGAACTGCAAAACTGCAGTCAGCTTAAGTAGCCTGCAGTGCTGCATTTAACCCCTGCGCCACCTCGGCTCCACCTTGACCAGTGCACTGGCTTTTAACATTAATGAAGGACCAACTTGACCAGAATCTTGAGACTCATTGGTGTGATGAAAAATTAGAGACTTTTCAGAGAGAAACCAGAGTACAATTTCTTCTCTTAGAAAACATTAACAGTAAAACTCTAAGGGAGGGGTATTTTCTATACAATACAGTGATTTCTTCCTGCCTCCCCACTAACTAACATGCTTCTGAGCATCACTCGGTTATTTACTTCTAATTACCATTATTGTTCTCATAATCTACAACCTTGACATTTCCAATCACGAACTGCACAAAGCAAAGTTAGTAAATAAATAATTACCAATTAGTGTTCTGCTATGATGGGAGCACCTTTGGGTTAATGAAATGCAAATAGCTATTTGTTCCCAGAAATTCCGATTAAATTTCAATCAAAATATATCCCTCTCCAAATAAATAAATAAATGGGACATTATTATTATTGCCGTATTCGGCTGCCATTTTTACTCTTACCTTAAATGACTCCGGGATAGGTTTATGCATTTTAAAAGATCGAGTATTGAAAGGCCTGTTTTTGTTGCTTTGATCTCCAAGTTTTGAGAATATCAATGTTGCTTAGTGTTTCCCCGAGTCTTGCGTTTGCATTTCTAAGAGATTGTGTAGGAAAATATAATTTGGAAATGTTCTGAATGTTAAGAAGATGCCTTTCTTTACAGGTATTATGCTCAAATCGGAATGGTTGTTACCTGCTCTCTGAATGCTTTGACAGAATGGAACACAAACTTTCTACAGTTTATTCAGTGACTCTTCAAAGTTACAACATCACTCGGAAAAAAAATGACATCATGATTTTTTTCACATTTACGGCCATTGCAGCATCACCGTGGTCACATGATCAAATTTGAGACCGTTGGCAATGGACTCATATTTATGACGGTTGCAGGTTCCGGGATCATGTGATCCTCTTTTGCTGAACGTCTGACAGGCAAAATCAATGGGGTAGCCAGATTAAATGAACAACCACGTTACTAATTTAACAACAACAAGAAGAGCCGAGGTGGCGCAGTGGTTAGGGTGCAGTACTGCAGGCCACTTCAGCTGATTGTTATCTGCAGTTCAGTGGTTCTAATCTCACCGGCTCAGGGTTGACTCAGCCTTCCATCCTTCCGAGGTGGGTAAAATGAGGACCCGGATTGTTGTTGGGGGCAATATGCTGACTCTGTAAACCGCTTACAGAGGGCTGAAAGCCCTATGAAGCGGTATATAAGTCTAACTGCTATTGCTATTGCTAACTGTGGCAAAAAGGTCATAAAATGGGACCAAATTCACTTAACAAATGTCTCACATAGCAATATTGATTATGATCACAGTTGTGGTAATACGACAAGGACTTTAGAGGTTAAAAAGATTGAGTACTTATTCAATTCGATTCGATTTATATGCCGCCCTTCTCCCAAGGACTCAGTACTTATATTTTCCTTCCTTCCTTCCTTCCTTCCTTCCTTCCTTCCTTCCTTCCTTCCTTCCTTCCTTCCTTCCTTCCTTCCTTCCCTTCCCTTCCCTTCCCTTCCCTTCCCTTCCCTTCCCTTCCCTTCCCTTCCCTTCCTTCCTTCCTTCCTTCCTTCCTTTCCTTCCTTCCTTCCTTCCTTCCTTTCCTTCCTTCCTTCCTTCCTTCCTTCCTTCCTGCCTATCCGCCCGCCTGCCTACCTGCCTTCTCTCCATTATTCCCTCCCTCCCTTCTGTTGGAAGGAAAATCCATCTGGTTCATTTCAAAGCTGGGAGAAAGACACTGGGAACAACATGGAGGCTGATTGGAAAGAAAGTTTATTGATGAACAGAACCACACACAAAAACATCAGAAGTTCTGGGTCAACTGACCAACTAGCTAGATGTGTGCCAGGATTTTTATACAGGTCCTGAAATGCTGCTCCAGTGCTCAGGGTTGTGCAATGTCTGATATGCCCTTAGAAAATTGAGCGCTGTGCCTTCTACTAAATAGTAGAGGGTTAATCTTATTATGTCCTAAATAGTCATGTCCTGTTCTTAGAATTTTGGGTGGAGGAGAATGTAAATTTTAACCCCATCACTGGAGGTGAAGATCTTTTGGTTTCTAAAGAGGCTGGCCCAATCTTTCTTACTGGGCCCAAAATATCTGCTGGGCGGGCTACTAAGAAAGACCGAGTCTGCTTTCTGTCTTTAAGAGCATGCTTCTCCATTTCTCCTTTAGGGGAAATAGTCTATCCTGACTTTTTAATATTCCCCAAAATATTTCATTCTTCTGGAGGGGTGGCTTTCCTTCCTTCCTTCCTTCCTTCCTTCCTTCCTTCCTTCCTTCCTTCCTTCCTTCCTTCCTTCCTTCCTTCCTTCCTTCCCTTCCTTTCCTTCCTTCCTTCCTTCCTTCCTTCCTTCCTTCCTTCCTTCCTTCCTTCCTTCCTTCTTGCCTGCCTGCCTGCCTGCCTGCCTGCCTGCCTGCCTGCCTGCCTGCCTTCCGATTTCAAGTTAGTCTTGACTAACTGCCTGGGCAAATCCTGCAGTTTTCTTAGCAATCTTTTTCAGAAGTAATCTGCCAATGCTTCCGTCTTCCTAGGGCTGAGAGACAGTGACTGGTCCAAGGTCCCTCAAGTGGCTTTGTGCATAAGACAGGACTCACCATCCGTCAGCTTCTAGCCTTGTGCCTTAATCACAACGCTAAATTGACCCTAACGTCTATGATAAAGAGGGAGGGGAGGGGAGATACCATATAATCTGTTACATGTAATCACATGGTTCTATGAAGCCAGTATAGAGTAGGAAATGTGGAATGGTTTGATCCCATGTTTATAAAAACGAAAATATCCCAGCTCTCCAAGAGTGAAGTTTACAATACTATTGAGATAGTATAACAAGTATAAATAAATTGCTAATAACGAGAACAGGAAATCACTGAAGGTTGCAAAAGAAAACAGATGAGCAGGTTAAAAGGGTTTATTGAAGACTTTGGCTGCATGTTTCCCATACCTGATTTACATGTTATATAACAATCATTCCACTCTTATATGACATGTGCATCTATCTTCTAGTTATAAATATATTAGTGCTCTTTGAAGTTGAGAGAAAATTCTCGCTACGGTTATTACAAACATATGAATTATTGCTTGGAGTCTGATTCCTGAGTGATGATCCTGCATTTGTGAACAACCCCCCCCCCCAAAAAAAAATCCAATTGCAAAGTCATTGCTAATGACCCATAACAAGCAATGTTGCTGATATTAAAGAGATAACTTGGAAAGAAAACTTGTTAGGCTTAAGTTATGAGATAGTTCTTCATTATTTGCCTTTCGAGGCCCAACAAAGTCACGTATGCCATTTTGTTCCTGATTGTCCTGAAGGTGAGATTCTTTTTTTTTTTAATGTGTTTTTATTTTTATTTTTTCCATTTTCATTTCGTACAGTCACATATATACTGTGCATAACCGGGGCCATATAATGTTAAACAATAAACACAGCCATTCCTCTTGTCAACAATACCCCCCAAAATACAAACCCAATGTACCTCTTCGACCCTCCATATGCTGAAGGTGAGATTCTTACTGTAGAAGCAGTGGTGGGATTCAGCCACTTCGCACCTATTTGGGAGAACCGGTTGTTAATTTTCTAAATAGCTCGGAGAACTGGTTGCTGGAAGAAATCTTCTTTTGTTTTTTTTTCCTGCTTTACAGGGCTAATCCTGTAAGGAAGGCAGGAAGGAAACATTCTGGTGTTGTTTCCAGCTTAATCTTTATTGCCCTCCTTACAGAAACTGCCCCCCTCGTTAACCCTTATTATATTGTAACAGCTAAGGCGAAGCGCCCATTGACATGAGTGATGTTGAGTTGGCCATGGTCACATAGTCACATGACCACCGAGCCACGGCTACCTAGCTGGTCATTAGGCTGACCTAATGACCAGCTAGGTAGGTGGGGCTCGGTGGTCATGTGACCATGTGACCATGGCCAACTCAACATCACTCATGTCGATGGGCGGTTGTTAAATTATTTGAATCCCACCACTGTGTAGAAGGAATATGCACTGGGAATGTCGTAGCTCGAATCTGTTTTAAGATTTCTTCACAGATTTCTTCCAAGCTTTTCTCTGCACACATAATAAATGTGCAGAGAGCAAGCAGAGGCAGCCCTTTCCCCATTTGTACAATCTTTGGAACGATCTCCCCGTGGAGATTCGCACCCTCACCACCGTCCAGACCTTCCGCACAGCCCTTAAGATCTGGCTATCCCGTCAGGCCTGGGGATAAAAATTCTAATCCGCCCCACCCGAATGTTGAATGAAAGTTGCATTTTATTGTTTTAATTTTTTTACTCACGTATTGTCTTATGTTTTGTCTTGCACTCCCCCTCCCGTGAATTGTAAGCCGCCCTGAGTCCCCTCAGGGAAAAGGGCGGCATATAAATAATAAATATATATAATATATGTAAATATATCTACAAACTGAATCTTATTTGGAGCACACGTCTTCACATATGCATTCGTGCCTGAAGGATGGGAGACCCAGAAGAAAGTGTGAAAATAGTCCTCCATTTGGTTATTTCTCAGGATGCATATTCCCCGTATTTCTATGACCAGCTACTGGGCAGTGACACATGCTGGCAACTGCTTTCGTGAAGGGAACTTTTTTTAAAAGAAAAGAAAACTCAATTGCAACTTATTTTATTCCCACCATGAGATTGATCAAAAGTATCTCAGATTTTTTTTTTCAAGGAACACATTTGAAACCCCAGCGAGAAGAAGGATTTTTGCAAATTAATAAAAAATGTCAGAAGCATGGATTGTAAATTGGCTTAATTTCTTCCTCGGTTTCATCTGTTCTTTAAAAAAAAAACCGTACTTGGTGTCTCACAAAAATAAAATAAAAACTCCAATTCAGTGCGACTGCTACATGAATCACGTAGCAATTAGTGTATCCTAAGAGGATCCCTGCCAAGGACCTTCCTGCTTAACTGTCTCGAGTGAAAGAGTTTCTTTAAAAAATAAATAAGATGTATTGGTGGTTTTGATTTTTTTTTTCCTTGGGGGAGTAAAGTAACTTTTTACTTCCATAAAACCAGCAAACAAACAAGCAAACAAACTCTCTATGGTAATGAGCACATCCACGCACATCCCCAGAATAACTCATTAAGTAGAAAGCATTCTTGCCAAAACATGTTTATTATTTTGTGGCAAGACGTGACTATTGCAAGAAGAATAAAAGATATATATTTATTCAGCGTGTGATTTCCATTGTTTTTAAAATCACTAGGTCTCCTCCTTTGCAACTTGGCTTCTCGCTGATATATGTGGTATGTGTGTGTGTTTGTGTGTGTGTGTGTGTGAGAGAGGGGACCCTTGAGAATGGATTCCTAAGCTTTTTTTAAAAATCGATTTTCTTTTAAAAAAAACAACCAAACTAAAGTATTCTGATACCTGAGACAGAAAATATATGTTGTGATTGATATCATCATAATCATCATCATCATCATCATCATCATCATCATCATCATCATCATCATCATCATCTTTTAATGACTCCATAATTCCTTGCAGGTGGAGTCTGGGCAACTGAGTGAAGCTAAGTGTTTAGTGGCCCAATGCCCTTCCCATCGCCAATGCGGAATTTTGTTCAGGAAATATATTCTCATTGTGCCCAGAGAGAGAAATATCTGCCTCTACCTAGGATCAAACTCATAGCCTCCTGTTTGTGAGGTGAGAGCTCCACCTCTAGGCCACCACACCACTCATACATTCTGATTGATATCTTACTGTTCTGACCCCCCCTCATCCCACACCAAAGCACGCCAAGCCAAAGATACTTTACGGAATTTATTAACAGACAGACAGGTCCTTGGCAGCAATCCAGCCTGTCAAGCTAGTTCTCCAACATTAGTTAATGCGTTGACTCCTGCAAAACGGCGTGTGCACAATCATTCCTTTTATAGTCTTGAGAGGAGCCTAATTACCATCAGCTGAGTGCAATTACCTCCTGTAACTGCACAACTGTTCCTTACGCCTATTAGCTCTCCGTTGCCGGGCATCCAGGACCAACTCCCTTGTCTCCTCCCCAGTACTCCAATGCATGACGTCGGGATCACATTCCCTTGTCTCCTCCCCACTGGTCTAAGGCTCAGGCGCCTCCTGGTGGCCAACCAGCCTCTCTGCCGGAAAAGCCAGGTCTTAGTAGACTTTCCGAAGGCCGAGAGAGTGGGGAGGGTCCGGATCTCTGGGGGTAGATCATTCCATAGGGCCGGAGCAGCTACAGAGAAGGCCCTCCCCCGTGGAGCCACCAAACGACATTGTCTAGTTGACGGCACCTAGAGAAGGCCCATCCTGTGAGATCTTATTGGACACTGGGAGGTATGTGGCAGGAGATGGTCCCGTAGATATCCAGGCCCTAAGCCCATGTAGGGCTTTAAAGGTAATAACCAGCACTTTGAAGCGCGTTCAGAGACCGATCGGGATCCAGTGCAGCTCGCGGAGGATGGGTGTAACATGGGTGTATCTAGGTACACCCAATATCGCTCACGCGGCTGCATTCTGGACCAGTTGTAGTCTCCGAACGCTTTTAATATACATGCAGTTCTAATATACATGCTAGCTCTTTCTCATATTAGGCTGCTTGTGATTTAATTAATGATAGGATATATTTTTTTTAATCATGGTCTGCTTTTCCAATTAAAGTATTTTATGACTTCATGAATCTATTAAATAATTTCCCAGGAAGTAATTAATTAGATTTATTGTTTCAAAAAATAATAATGTTCTGCTGGTATGACAGCAAATTGAATGGACACAAAGGAGGACATATTATTAAAATAATGTAATGGTATATGCAGCATTTTAGAAAATACTTATCTTCTTTTAATTGCTCTTTAAAGGCTGCTTATCACATCTAACATAATCTGGGTGCAAACCAACAAAGACAATCATGACTAATATCTAACTGAAAACAATATGGGACTTATCACCCCTAATGCATCCCTTTTGGGTGTTTGCTACCACATCTGAAAGATTATCAAGAGTTGCAGACCAGAAAGCCTCAAGACAGCAATTCTGATTCCCACCCGAATTTTAACACCATTGATAATAATACATTTGTTGGTTTGCACCCAGATTATGTTAGATGTGATAAGCAGCCTTTAAAGAGCAACTGATTAACTAACTAACTAACTAACTAACTAACTAACTAACTAACTAACTAACTAACTAACTAACTAACTACAGAGAACAATGTTTCATGGACAAATGCCATTCTCTCTTCCTTAACATGCAAACTTTGTTCCTTATTCCCTTTACTTTCCCAAGCTACTTTTAGTAAGCTACCATTTCCTTTCCTGTTTGACTCTCTTTGTGTCCGTCCCCGTGTGAGCTTGTTTATGTTTGCTCTTTGCATCCATAACTTGTTGATGCGTCTTATAAACCGAATACAGCTATTTTGGGCCCTCCAAAGCCCCACCCCGTATCCCATTTTTGTGAAAAATAGGCGAAAAATGGGTCCCCACCCCTCAGAAGCACTCTACAGGCTTCAGCAGAGCTGTGCGAAGGGAAAATTGTCCCCATTTTGGTGAAAAATGGGTCGGGTTTTGCCCATTTTCACCTTCCCCCATCCCTGCTGAAGTCTTCAGAGTGCTCCTGGGGGCCAGGAAAGACAAAAACATTTTTTTCTTACTTACCTCTTTGAAATCTTGGTGCATCTTATATACCAGTGCATCTTATAGTCTGAAAATTATGGTAAGTCTAAGTCCTATTGCTATTGTTCCCTTCTTTTTTCTTTACAAAGCTCTGTTGAGTTGTGGGAGGTTAAGGTGATAAAAGGAGTGACCAGTTTAAAGTTACAAGTGAACTTCTGTGGCTAGTGACAAGTTTAAACCTCCTAGTATTAAACTTAAGTATTAAACCACACCTCATTTGCTTAATTCACTTACTTATAGCTATGGATCTTGCAGATGAGCTCAAGATGAAATGGGGGAGAAAGCTATTTTCCACAATGAATAGGCACAAAAAAGTTTTTGTTTGGAGGAACTAAGAAGACGATTTCAAATTATTGTGAAACTGAGATCTAATATTCATGATGGGAATGCCTTGGGAGAACCTGTCTCATAAAGATTGTAGGTAAAACTTTTCAGAAGAGGAAACAGAAATTTGCATAAATTGAGTATAGTGTCTGGCGTACGACAGATGCCAGATATGATTTAATTTACAATTAAATTAATAAACATATCAGGGAATATCTGCATTGTAGGATATAAAGATTAGGCCTTGTTTGAAGTCACTTATAAATGAATGCACACTCTTTGTGTTTTGAGCACAAAAAAGATCCATTAGTTTATTGCTCATTTATCTGCCTTACTAAACGCTCAAACTCTAATCTACTCGAGACATTTATCTAACTTTAAATGCCTAGCTATCATGTTCGCTGCATGGAGGTCATTAAAACATCATGCAAATGGGGCATTACTGCTGGCAAAGGAGCATTTGGAGACCAAAAGTAATGACATTTGAGTGGCAGTAAAACATTTATTAGCAAAGCAACTGGAAGAGAAGCTGGGCTGCAATATATGATTTATAGCTTAAAATATAAGATCCACGTCTTCTTCGTGAAACAAAAGTTCTAAATATCTTTGGTCAGTTTGAATTAATGATGGGTCATGCTCGAAGCATAATGAGAGACAGGAAGGGCACTGCGGGGTTCTATTTCAGAAAAGGTTACCTCTGCACAAGACTTGCAAAATTAAGAGAACACGTTAAATGCAATTATGGGGCAAGCCAAATGACACTCTGACTGTAATCCAGTGATTTATCCATTTTGTTGTTTTTGTTTTTGCTTTAATTAGAGGTGGGTTCCTACCAGTTCGCACCAGTTCGATAGGACTGGTTCGTCAAATCTACCGAACCGGTTAGAAGAGGTTCCACCAGTGGACCCGGAAAGCAGGCCACACCTACAGAAGAGCTTCCAAAAATTTTTGAAACCCACCACTTACACACACACACACACAGAGAGACAGACAGACAGACTCACACAGAGAGAGAAAGAGAAAGAAAGAAATAAAACAGAAAAAAGAAAGAAAAAGTGTGAGAGAGAGATGAAAGAAAAAAAAGGAAAAAGGGACAGAGACAAAAGGAAGGAGAGAGAGAGAGAGAGAGAGAGAGAGCACATGGCTGGCAAGCCACTCCCACCAGGTCACATGGCCGGCAAGCCACTCCCACAAAGGAGGCCACACCCACAGAGTAGGTTCAAAAAAGTTTTGAAACCCACCACTGGCTTTAATTGTAAAACAAGGAGAGTTGATCCAAATCAGGATTTTCCCATGTATGTTAAGTAGCCTAATAGTTTTTGTCCTTCTTAATTTGCTTTTAAATACCCCCTGTGATAACTTTTTAAAAGTCCATTGGTGCCAGCTGAGTTATATAATACACTTTATGGATTTCTGCATGCGGTTTTTTTTTTTTTCATAATTTGCCCCCCCCCCCATAAAAAAGAATAGAATTTGAAGAGAAGGATTAAATTTACTCTACCTCAATGGTTCCAATTTAGATCTTCTTCTCATCTGACTCATTCTGAAGTTAAATAGCATAACCTGATTAATTAAACTTAATAATGTCAATTAATTTTAATTAATACCTTGAAGTAGACATAACTCTCTTGTGTGTGCATGCATGCCCAGCAAGGAACTCAAATATACTGGAGATCTGCATAGAATGCTGACAATGTAGAATTGGCCATAAATGGCTTTGTTGAAATTCTACACCTAATTTGTAGGCAAAAAACATTTTCTTAATTTCTCCAGAAAACCCTTCAACAATTTTAAACAGGCGGAACCCCTTTAATGTTGAAAATAATCCTGGAAAACATCAAGGGAAGGAACTGGTAGGAACCCACCTCTGCACAATTGTCATTTCTAGCAAGACTGATACGATCGCATTGATTAGGCCTCCTCCGAATTCCATCTACTAGCCAGTGCAAGCTGGCAACTACCCAGAGGAGAGCCTTCTCGGTGGCTGCTCCGACCCTCTGGAACGAACTCCCCGTGGAGATTCGGACCCTCGCCACCCTCCAATCCTTCCGCGCTGCTTTGAAGATCTGGCTGTCCCGGCTGGCTTGGGGTTAAGATTCCAACCCCACCCGAATTGTGTGACTGTTGTGCTCTCTTTTAATAGGTTGTATTGTTTTCATATTGGAATACTGTTTGTCTTCCCCCCTCCCTTTTTGAATTGTGAGCCGCCCTGAGTCCCCCCAGGGAAAAGGGCGGCATACAAATAAAGGAAATTCAAATTCAAAGGAAAAAAAAAAACAGTGGGGGAAGACATATTCAGTTCAAGCCCCTAGGAAACACCAATCGGGTGGAGGCCATCTGAATTTAGGGGAGCTTCATTCCAGATGTTGCTGCTACAGAGATGAACTTCATTCCAGATGTTGCTGCTACTGAGACGACATGCTTCTGAAGTCCTAACAGATGGCATTGTTTAATTAAAGAAACCCAGTGTGTCTGGGTAGATATTATGCAAGATAGGTGATCCATCCATCGGTCCCTATGTCATGGAGAAGTGACCAGCACCTTAAGCCATACCTGGAAGCAAACTTTGAACCAGTGTAGCTTTCAAGACAGAGATGATATATACTGAATCATACTTTTTAGTGCCTTTACCACTGTATTCTGAACCAGGTTTCAGGTGGTCACAGTCATAGCAATAGCAATAGCAGTAGACTTATATACTGCTTCATAGGGCTTTCAGCCCTCTCTAAGCAGTTTACAGAGAGTCAGCATATTGCCCCCAACAATCTGGGTCCTCATTTTACCCACCTCGGAAGGATGGAAGGCTGAGTCAACCCTGAGCCGGTGAGATTTGAACCGCTGAACTGCTGATCTAGCAGTAGCCTGCAGTGCTGCATTTAACCACTGCGCCACCTTGGCGCAGCACATTACAGTAGTCAAGCTGTGTGCCTAAGACTTGAATGATTGTCTGAAAGCCCTCCTGATCTAGGAAAAATACCCCCCCTTCCAAATTACATCATATACTGATGAGCTTCTCTACAGGAATTAGGTAAGTATAGTACAAAAATAAATAGACTCTGCAACTTAATAGGACAAATACTAAGGGGGGAAAAACCTATAATATAATGTAATTTGCTTGGAGAAACTTACACTGCCCCCCCTTCTAAGGTAAGTACTATCATTTCTAAAACAGGTTAACTACGAGGCGCTCTACAAACAAGCCTGAAGAAGAGATAATTAACTTCCCACATTTCCTTAATAATAGACTCATTTGTCAATAAAGACCCTAGGATTAGTATGTTATTAGGAAGACTTAGCGCTGAAATTCTGCTCCTCCTGCTGAGAAACTGACATTACTGTTTTGTTTCTTTTTGTTTTTTTGCATAGCAACACAGATTTCTTGATCAATCTCTTCCCAGCTCAGTGATTGATTTGTGCTAAATGAAAGGTTTAAGAGACATCTTTGTTTCTAAAGTGATTTACGGTTTGGCAGAACATCAAAACAATTTGGCATCCCCAAAGTGATAAGGATACCAAATGCTTGACGTGTTCTGTAGATTAGATGCCATTTCGATACATTCAAATCTTCAAAAAAAAAGTGGCCTTTCCACTATCCATGGATGTGTTTCAAAACAAGTTTCTATGCAATTTATCTTTAAAGGGATACTATTCAAAGGTACTTGTTGAGGTATGATTGCCTGATCAAGGGTCATTTGGATGACTTGGGGACACTGACACTCAGTGATACGGTTGATCTTGGGGAAAAAATCTTTTTTTTTCCAGAGTAATGTTCGTTTATTTTATTTGCAGCTCAGAATTAATGATTAATTTGCCAAATTTCATAAACTGTACAAGCAATAAAAGGCAGCCAACTATGCATTACATCATTGTTGCACATCAACCAAATACAGATAGCCAATTACCTAATTTTTCTATAATAAATTTCTATAGGCACAAAGCAGAAGTGATGAAAAAAAAATCAGGGGAAAAGAGGGTATGCATAAATAAAGATTTCTTACATCGAAAAAGTCCAAAAAAAATCACAAAGTCTGTAAGAGTTTGATTAGGCAAATACTGTAGTACTGATCTTACTAGTATAAAAGTGGAAGCTGAGTTACTTAATAAAAAATTATTATAGTTTAATTTGGGGATGTGAACTGGAAAGGGCAAACTTTAAAAGTAGCCAGTACAAAGTGAAGGGCATTGAGAAAGATGCACAGGCACATTGGAACCACAGGGACATAAATTGACCACTGTCAAACCAGTTATTGGTTTCTCATGGAAAACATTTTATCCACATTTTTCCCAGATGTTTGTTAAAGCCAACAGCATATTTATTATAAGCTGCTGTTGTTCTTATAATAGGAACTGTGGGCTTTTGCTAATCATTGGTCAACGTTTGACAGAACCTAGATGATTTCAAATACTTTCTTGAGCTCCACAATAAGTTGCCAGTCAGACTTCTGCAAAAAAATCTTGATTATATTATGAAAAAAAATCTTGATTATATTATGTGTTATGGCAGAACCAAGACTTTTGCTTCCTGTTCCCTGGGGTTTTGAAGAATTTTGGAAGTTGTAATATGCCTACTTCAGAATTACCATAACAGCTTCAATGTATTTCTCAGATCACAACAGCAGGAAGGTGGGCTTCTGATTTTTAGCAATATATTTGAGAGGAGTTTCGGGATCAGAAAAAAAAAAGAAGCATTTGTGAGTGATATGTGCATCCCTGATTTAATTTATAAACATCTTTGTTCTCAATTTACTTTTCATCATAGTAGACTCAGCAGAATACACAGTTCCACTCTTCTTATCAGAGGTGGGTTCCTACCAGTTTGCACCTATTCGGTAGAACCGGTTCGTCAAATCTACCGAACTGGTTAGAAGAAGTTCCACCAATGGACCCGGAAAGCAGGCCACACCTACAGAAGAGGTTCCAACAATTTTTTGAAACCCACCACTGCTTCTTATGGAGGCCCTTCCTACATATCTGGAATTAGGATTATTTTGTATGGTCCTCCCTTCTCAATCTAGATCTTCTCTCTAAATCCAGGTTCTTCAAACCAATCCATAAAACCAAGTTTCTCAGAGCCAAAATTACTAACTCTTTGCTTAATCATTATGGATTTTTCCCCTCTTGGAAAACTGGAATTCAAACTTATTAAATGCTTTTATGATACATTTTTCCTCAATATTTTGTAAGAATCTGTTTGAAATACTTTGGATGCAATAAAGCCTGCAGTTAAGCACTGTTACGTTTCATTGATTTTGATGGGATAGTTAACCCTGACTTTTGTATAACTCTCTTATTGAATGCACTCATATCTGATTGCAGCTGATTTGGCTGGATTGACTGTCTTGACCTGGATTTTGGATTGATGTATGGCAGAGGATTAAACTGAAGCCAAAAAAAGCTATAGCTTTCTTCCCATTTTGTGTCACAAATTAAATAATGCAATATGTGTCTGCATATTGCACTTTTGATAGCCCTTGTTCATTGGCATCATTAATTTTAACGAAGTACCAAATATACCAGTTATTTAGTACAAAGGATTAATTTTCCATTATGCTTAGCTTTCAAAAGCTTCCATAAACTCTCTCATAAATTATCATTTTATTATTAGATGCTTATTCATTTCAGGAAGGTGTCTACTGTGAATTGGTCAAACTCTGTCAACTTAAACACAGCTCTCCAAATAGAATTGATACTTAATCAACATTTCTGAAGTTTATTCTTCCATGACAATAAGGGCTGTAAAAATTAATATACACTAAGCCAGGTATCAGTTCCTCTGAAATGGGAAAAAAACAAAAACTCACCACTAACTTTTTTTAAAGGATATACTGTATATGTTTGTAACATGATAATGCAAAACAAAATGCAGGAAATTACTATCCTTCCATTCATTATTTTTAGTCCATCACTGAGGAAAATGTGGAAGACCCAGTTAAGGAGGAAGATTATCCATGAAACATTACCCCACTTGGCATCTTTCACAAGTGTTGAGAGTGCAGTGCGTAAATTTGCAAGTATCAATCTAGATCTCTACTTCAATAGATTTCACATTTTTGCAAGTCTTCTGGTCAGGTATGAATGTCTATAGAGCAAGCATGAGCTGAGGTGGTGCAATGGTTAAAATGCAGTATTATAGGCTACTTCTGCTGACTGCCAGCTGCCAGACATTTGGCAGTTAGATTCTGACCGGCTTAAGGTTGACTCAGCCTTCCATCCTTCCGAGGTGGGTAAAATGAGGAGCCAGATTGTTGGGGGCAACATGTTGACTCTGTAAACTGCTTAGAGAGGGCCGTAAAAGAAGAGTGAAGTGGTATATAAGTCTAAATGCCATTGCTATATCTTGATCACTCTCACATAATTCTAAGCTTAACACAGGCAGAATTGCCATCACCCCTAGCACCACCTCCAACCGCAGAAATTATTTCTTTGACTTCGTTGACTTGTAGATTAAAAAAATTATAAAACATTGCTTTCTTAGTAAATGGTTGTGCAGAACCGAATCCGAACATTTCGGAACTTGAGACCGACAAGGGCTAGAGAGATGTTCTTTTGTATTATTGGAAAAGTATAGAAATCTGGAATAGATCCATTGAAATTATGAATGTGATAGGATGAGAGGCAACCCCCTTTACTCTTCTGTAGGACCTGAAGAGGATTCCCTGCAACAAGTAAAAGGGGAGTGGGGAAAGCAGAAAAGAAGAAGTGCCTTCCTCTGGAATGGGTTCTGATGGCATTCAAAAGGTGGAGCCAATACTGCTCCATTTTCACCCAATGGAATGCACAGATGTTTAACTCAGAATTAAGCAAGATCATAATTAAATCAGAGTTAAACAAATGTTTTTTGTAAAAATTAATAGTATCCTTTTGTTATTACTGACAAAACCATGCCATGGCCATTTGGCTGGACTGAGATAAATATGCTGAGGAAAAATGGAGTCATTTTTTTATTGGTCTTTTAGAATATAATGAAATGAACGATAGGCTATGGATGTAAACAGCAAATGGGAAATATGATGGTTGTTCATACCCTCAGCTATATTATTATCTGTTCACAACAATATGAAGTCACAACTGCTGGTTTTTTAGCTACCATTGACTTTCATGTGCATTGAGTTCTTCTCAAGAATTTAGGATGTCATAATATGTATCAGCATAATATGTGTGTAGATCCAATAGTTTGGTGGGCAAGGATAGTTGATGCGCAAAAGATACATTGCAACGCTTATTGCAAAGCCTCTCAACTATCAAACAACAACCCGGCCTTCACGTGGTGCTCCCCGTTCCCACCAATCGGGCTCTGTCGACCCTTGGGACTGGCGTCCCCTTGGGTATATCCAGCCGAAACAGCTTCCATGGATCGCCATATCTTTAGCGACTGGCTGCACCACCTGACAACCCAATCCCAGGACCGAAAACAGTGGCGTCAAATTTCCATGGAAGTCGCCTATACCCACGATGGGTGAAGAGGCGTCAAGTACAAGTACAAGTACCAATAGTGTGGCAACTTACAGGTAGTCCTTGACCTACAAAAGTTCATATAGTGACCATTCAAAGTTACAATGGCACTGAAAACAGTGACTTATGACTAGTTTTCACACCTATAACTGCAATAGCATTTTGGTTCACGTCATCAAAATTCAGACGCTTGGCTCATCTTTATGACAGTTGCAGTGTCCTAGGATCACATGATCCCCTTTTGCAACTTTCTGGACAAGCAAAGTCCATGTGGAAGCCAGATTCACTTAACAACTGTGCCAAGAAATGTCCTAAAATGGGGCAAACTCACTTAACAAATGTTTCACTTAGCAACAGAGTTTGCAAGTTTGGGATCAATTGGGATTGTAAATCGAGGATTGTCGAGGATTATCTTTCATCATTCTAGTCTGCCCATTTCCCCCCAGGAGGAGTTCTGGATGGTGTTATTGACAGATGGAAATGTTGTCAATGCATATATTTTCTAAGTGTCCTCCAGGTTTTTTGATATGGCACTCAGTATTGATATGGTCCAATCACTAGGACCACCAAAGATAGTCTTTCAATTTTGATTTTCAGATCTTGATACATTATGATCTCTAATCTTTATCTTCTGTTCTACTGTCTCTGTTAATCTCCAAATAAATTACCCACACTTATTCTTTTTTCCCCAAACATAGTTACACCTGGCGTGTTATGAGCCAAGACTTTATCAGTCTGTATTACAGACTTTATCAGTCTGTAAAATCCCACAGCATTTTAACCTACTCATTTTCAATTAGTTTTATGGTTGCTTCTATTTATATTCCCAGTTGTTATCTGAGTTTCCTCTACTATTCTACACTTAAGTTTGGGTTTTTCCACTTTCACTTCTTTCCCCCTTGAATCTTCCAATTCCATTTCCCTGAACATTTTATTTCTGATAATAAATCTCCTTTGATCTACTAATCATATGTTCAGCGATATTTGAGTCTAAATAAATTCTTTTCCAGAATATTCAAACATTCACTTGAAATAACCATGCTTTGATTTTATATATATATATATATATATATATATATATATATATATATATATATATATATATATATATATATATATATATATATATATATATATATATATATATATATATTAGCAAGTCCTAATACTGCAATTTTCAAATGTGGTATATTTTTGTCCACGATTATTACTTTTCTAGTAATTCAAAAAGGCTAAACCCTGGATACCCAGTTCTAGCTGTTAAGCTTCGTATAATCCCCAACCTCCGGTCCTTCCAACGCACCCTAAAAAGTTGGCTTTTCCAGCAAGCCAGCCTGGCCTGAACAAAATAAAATAAATGATTGATTATTGTTAATTTTAATCAATTTTTTAAAATGTTATTGTTAATCTTAATTGGGTTTGTTTTTTGGATACTCTAATTTTTTTAACTTTTCTAATAATGTTGAATGTTTAATGTTTAATAAATTTATATGCCGCCCAATCACGAAGGACTCCGGGCGGCTTACATAAAAACAATTTAAAAGAGTACTAAAAAATTTAAAAGGTAGAAGACAAGACAAGTTAAAAAGACACAACATGCACTCAACCTTAGTTGGGCTGGACCTCATTCAAGAGGTCAACAGTCCCAGGCCTGCCGGAAAAGCCAGGTCTTAATAGACTTTCGGAAGGCCGCGAGAGTGGGGAGGGTCTGGATCTCTGGGGGTAGATCGTTCCATAGGGCCGGGGCAGCTACAGAGAAGGCCCTCCCCTGAGGAGCCGCCAAATGACATTGTCTAGTTGACGGTACCCGGAGAAGGCCCATCCTGTGCGATCTTATCGGACGCTGGGAGGTAATAGGTTTTTTTCTAATGTTGTACGCCGCCCTGAGTCCTTGGGAGAAGGGCGGCATATAAATCCAACAAACAAACAAACAAACAAACTTTTCCCACTTGTCAACAGGTGCCCAGGAATTCTGATACATGACATGGTCCTTGTTGATCCAGCTGTGACTGATTACTTATTATTTTCCTGGTTCCTCACCATTTTACATGGGTTGATAGATAGACTTAGTCTACTCATCCACTAATATCTATCTGACATGGGTGACTCTTCTGGTAGAATATTACCAGTTACTAGCATAACTTGAGGTTGAAAGTTGCTAGCATAACTTTCAACCTCCTTAGAGCATTGAAAGCCCCTCCTCCATGACAATGGCATATTATATTCAGATTAAAGATCTGAACAATGTACTTTGCAATAAGCAGTCTATGTTAAGTACAACAGGGAGAGAATAAATAGTTCAATTTATTAATGAATAAGAATATGTAAAAGCCAAATACCACTCACTCATCACAAAGTCTCCAGAACCGTAAAGCCTACAAACTTGAAATTGGACACGTATATTCCTCTTGGCTTCTAGGCGCTCACTAAGAAAGGATTTTTCAAAATGATCATCATATCATCATTATTACTTGTTCAGTATTATATTAACATGTGCCAATGCTTAGATGTTCTATTCCTATTCCCACCTGAAAGGAATTCTGTTCCTACTGCCAGTTGCCTTATATGGGGCGTGGCCAGTATGTGACTCATCCGGCCTGCATTCTAGGAGTTAAGACATTCTACTCCCCCTCCCCACCTGAAAAGAACTCTGTCCAAACTGCCAGTTGCCTTATATTAACACGCTCTGATGCTAAGGAGTTACACATTCTACATTAATTTCCAAGCTTTAAGTGTCAACTTATCAAGCCCGATCGCATAGCTTCATAGTGGAGCATGGGTATCTAGCTAGTAAGCACATACGTTTTACTAGTTACTGTATATAATGATTAAAGATAAATAATAGAAGGCAAATCTCCCAGAAACATTTTTATCTTCTCTTGGCAACCAGTTCATATTCAGAGATTTTGAAAACTCTGCAGCATTTATAGCAGTTCATACAAATGAGTGAAGCTGAGCCCTTTCTTTCATCTTACAAAGAATATTGGACACTGTTTATTCATGGTTGGCTAATAAAAAATAATTTTAAAAGTCTCAAATTCATATGCTGAACTTTTTTATGTATCACATTTTCTACGCCACATGTATTCATTTGTGTAATATTGCCTTTTGGACTCTTGATGAAAACAAATGTCTATGCCCTTCTCGTGTATGCCAAGTTGGGAAAGCCGAGTATTCAGTTCCAAGAATAATTGGCCACTGAAAATCATTATCACGCCACGATGCCACGATGAAATTAAACCTCGAGGATCTCTAAAAAGTCATGCTTGGCTGAATTAGATGAGGAATATCAAGAACAGCAAAAAGCACCTTTCTTTCATAGGTCACATATATTGCTACCAAGCTTGTCTAAAGATACAATGTTGGTTTAATGAAGAAGCTGTTGCTTGAGAGAAAGATTTATTGAGAAGAATAATCATTGAGAAAATTCTCAGTGGGATTTTACCTAAATGTGTGTGTGTGTGTGTGTGTGTGTGTGTGTGTGTGTGTGTGTGTGTGTGTGTGTATTAGATTTTTACAACCCCTGGTAAGCCCCAATTATGGGAGGAAGCTAACTGCTTCCATCATCTGTCAATCAGCTCGTCACAAGAGTCCATCATGACAGAAACTCAATATTTTTACTGTTGCCTTTGTTATATTTGTGGTTTTTTTTATTTGTGCTGATTCAAATCCCAGTAAGGGTATGGCTAGCTGATGAGAGCTAAATAGCTTGAAATAGATCTATACTAGTCTCCCTTTATTTATTTATCAGCACAAATAAAAAAAAAGTATAGTATATCTATATATATTAGATTTTTTACAACCCACGGTATGCCCAAATATGGGAGGAAGATCACTACTTCCATTCTCTGTCCTTCGGCTCGTCACAAGAGACCATCCAGGCAGAAACCCAATATTTTTACTGTTGCCTTTTTGTTACATTTTGTTGTATTTGTGCTGATAAATAAATAAAGGGAGACTAGTATAGATCTATTTCAAGTTATTTAGCTCTCATCAGCTAGCCATACCCTTACTGGGATTTGAACCTGGGCTATATTACATACTAGGCAGAGATCTTAGCCATTAGGCCACAGGCTCTTATCTGTTATCAGCGAAGCCAGGGTGAAAGGTATCTATTGGATTTTATACACACACACACACACACACACACACACACACACACACACATACATACATTTTTATATATTCTTTATCTTTCTATAGCATGTCAAATTATACTATTTATAGTTACCAACCCTTTTTTCTTATGGCTAATTTGGAATTCCTGTCTGGGCAAAACCTCTGACGAATTTTAAGGAAAGTTCAAAGACTTGAAATAAAAAAAAATAAGAAAATTTCCCCAAACTATAGTTGCAATAAAGAGGAAGCAAGCGGCAGTGTCCATTGCAGTGGTGGAATTCAGCCAGTTTGCACTTATTTGGGAGAACCAGTTGGTAACTTTCTAAGCAGTTCAGAGAACCGGTTGTTGGAAGAAATCTCCTTTCCCCCCCCCCCACTTTACAGGGCTAATCCTGTAAGGAAGGCAGGAAGGAAACATTCTGGTGTTGTTTCTAGCCTAATCTTTGTTGACCTGCTTACAGAAACTGCCTCTCTGGTTAACCCTTATTACATTGTAACAGCTGAGGCGAAGCGCCCATCGACCTGAGTGACCTTGAGTTGGCCACGCCCACCCAGTCACATGACCACCAAGCCCCACCTATCCAGATGGTCATTAGGGCAGAGAGCCGGTTGTTAAATTATTTGAATCCCACCACTGGTCCATTGCTAACTGTAACCTGGATATTTGAGAACACCTAAAGAATTGTTCCTCTAAAACAGGGGTGTCGAACTCATGGCCCATGGGCTGGACATATCACGTGCTGTTCCTGCCCCCACCCAGTTTAACAAAGGGGGGAAAAGTTTCAATATGTCATGTGACGCTATCATGATGATGTGAGTTTGACACCCTTGCTCTAAAATATACCTGTATTGCAGTGTTTCCCCAACTTTTGACATATGTGTACCCCTTCTATAATTTTCGTAACGCTGAGTACCCCTCATAAAAAATGCTGAGTGCCCCTCATAACTACATAAAAAAATGTAGTTAGTGATTTTCACGCTTTCATCCAGAACTTTCTGTAGATCAGCGGGCATCTTACGTGTTGCCAAAGCCTCTCTGTGTATGCAACAATGTGTGGATATGACATTTGGAGCAACATTTTGAATTCTTGCAACGAGTCCTTTATTAATTCTGACCATACTTTTTGCTCCATCTGTGCTTATTCCAACACATCTATTCCAATCAATTTTGTTCTCTTGCATAAATGTATTCATAACATTAAAGATATCTTCTCCTGTTGTGATATTCCCACGTGATCCCCACCAAACTCCGGTGCAACGCGTACCCCCACCAAACTCTTCCCTTACCCCTGGGGGTACACGTACCACACTTTGGGAAACACTGCTGTATTCTAATCTCCAGGGGATTTTCTAGCACACACTATCCTATAAATAAAAAATAGTGCTTAGTGGTAGCATTTCAAAACTTAGTTCAAGCATCCCCTCCCACCTCAAAAAATGTCAGAAATTAAAAGTCCAGAAAAATGTAGATGAAATCTCTTTCCCTGGCTCTTTCAAGAAATCAGTGTAGATGATGAATGACTTCTTTAAAAAAAGATTAATAATGATAGGCTGGGCAGTGAGAGACATGCTGAAGTGTTACTGCACAATTTGTGTTAGATGAAGTGATCAGAACTGAGGTTTTTTTCCCCTTCATTTTAGTCCTTGATTGTATGGCAGTTCTTTAAAAAAATTAGTTTCATGAATGCATATATCCTTGATGTTTAACTCTTGAAAGTTTAAATAATTGACGTAGAAAGTTGAAAGGGAGAAAAATGAATCCAGTGATTTGAATTTAAAGCTCCTTTTATTCCGTTCAGGAAATAATCCAATTGCTCTTTTTGCAGAATGAAGAACAAGGAAGGCAGCAAAATCACAGATGACAATTTAGAAGTCTTGATTGTCCTACATAAAAATGATTAGACAAACTGGGGATACCATAAACACTGGGTTTTCTCTTTGATTTTCCAGTGCTTAAACTGAAATGAATCCATCCTATTGGCTAACTAAGAGAGCTTGTTTACAAATGGGTTTGAAATGTCTTTGGGTAGGCATCCAATTACTATGAAGTCATTTTCACAAGTTCATGTTCTCTTGTGCCATGGCATGGAATGAAAAGACTTCTCCATTTCAACAGTGATTTTTTTTTATCAGTTGAATTTTAGGAAGAGCTTCTGCCCATATGAAATACCATATTTTTGGAGTATAAGATGCACCAGAGTATAAGATGCCCCAAGGTTTTGAAGAGTCAATTTTGTTTTTAAAAAGTAGGTAGGTAGATAGAGGGATAGGTAGGGAGAGAATAGGTAGGTAGGTAGGTAGGTAGATAGGTAGGTAGGTAGGTAGATGATGGGGGAGGGAGAGGGAGAGGGAGGGAGGGAAATGAATCCATCCTATTGGCTAACTAAGAGAGCTTGTTTACAAATGGGTAAACATGTCATCTGGTTCCTTTGATGACACCCGTCCAATATGGTTTAGTCTCTGGCATATCTCTTAGCATGCAAGCCCCATAATCACATTGAAGTAATGCCTCCCTAGGAGTGGAATAAATTGTTATTATTTTCCCACTGGCTAATCTGTAATTTCTGTAATCTGTAATCTGACAGTTTCAACGCTTTAAATTCCATTAAAATGAACAGGACTCACCCAATGAATTCCCTCTATGGTGCCTTTCAAAAGAACATAAATTGCAGACAGCTTATACTGAAATGATGCCATCTGTGTGTTTCAGCTCAGCTCTATCTCTGGGGGATAGGTCAGCAGCAAAGAAGGAATAAAAGAATAATTTGTTAAAGGCCTAATTATTCTGGAATATCAGGCCAGGATGACTAGCCTGATATAAATGATCAAGGTGGGAGGAGGATACATTTAGGAAAAAAAGGTGTTTGCTTTAAAGCACTCACAAATTTCTAACACAATGCATGTTTCAATACCAATAGTCTGTCTCCAGACTATATTAAATCACGAGTGCTTATCAAATGCTCACTGTTTCAGAACTCTAAACTATTTTTTAGAACGTCACAAAGATGGACATTCAAAGGTGCTTTTCCAAAAGGCAACTGGACTTTCGTTGGTTTTTTCCTTGACAATATTTTGCTTCTCATTCAAGAAGCTTCTTCAGTCGGATGAGAACCAAAAAGTTTTCAAGGAACAAAAAAAGTCCAGATGCCTTTGGGTTGTCCAAAGTATGGCTTTGTGCACTGGTGGGATTCAAATAATTTAACAACCGGTTCTCTGCCCTAATGATCAGCTGGGTAGGTATGGCTCTACTGTCATGTGACTGGGTGGGCATGGCCAACTTAACTCACGTTGATGGGCTCTTCATCTTAGCTGTTACAATGTAATAAGGGTTAACCACAGAGGCAGTTTCGGTAAGGGCAATAAAGATTGGGCTAGAAACAACACCTGTGTTTCTGTGTGTATGTTGCCATAGATACTTTAATTCTAATAACATAAGCCTAAAAAAAACCAAAAACATTTCCCTCCAATAAAGGATAGCTCATTGTTGAAATGATGAGTCCTTGGTGTTCTCTGAACATTTAACATTACCCAAAATAGAACTAACATCATCAGTCCTAGTCAGCTTGCACTGATGATGTTACCTAGTTTGGGTAATGAAACATTTGCGAACATGCACACACACACACACACACACACACACACACACACACAAACACAAGCTCAGAGAGCACCAAACATTTCTCTCATTTGGCAGAATAGAAGCAGCAGAAGCAGAGTGAGGAAACAACTGGATATTAAAACAACTGTAGCAGTATCCACACTTCAAAATAGTTTGCAAACATATCTATCAACAGGTCCTCTCTCTTCTCACAATTTTATGTGGCATGAGGGCTGATAAAATCAATATATTTGTATAGGCAAAATCTCTCTGAAATAAAATTAGATCTTTTTTTTCTTTAATTCATCTGAGGTGTACTCAGTCTCAATCACTTTGGGGCTGTTCCTTTATATCCTGGCAAATGCCTAGATTCTTGTGGTTTTCTTGTCCAAAATTGACCCAAAGTGATTTGCCTTTGCCTTGAATGGTCCAAGGTCACCATGGTTTTATGTCCAAGGTAGGACTGGAAGTTATGGACACCCCATTTTTAGCCTCACACCTTAAACATTATAACAAACTGGCTCTAGTTGACATCTAAACATGTTCACTAGACTTACATTAGGTTAGCTATTTGGAAATGTAAAGATACTAAGTATGTTAATGCTGCTAGAACGTATTTAAATGCTTTTTTTTGTTTAAATTAAGTTTTTTTTTTAAATTTTAAATAAGTGTGACTATTAAATACACAACAGTGTGGCTTCTGGGTATAGGTTTGGTACCCAATAATAACAATAAAATTAACAATTGTGATCACCTACCTTAATCATACTCGCATTTTTCTAATCACATTATACAAAATGCAGTCATCTTTCAACTTATTCTCCTTTCATCTACCTGCTGATTTTAACAACATTCATCATAACATTTCCTCCTATCTAATTTATACCATTGTAGTATTATAAGTATACAATGAAAATTGTTGACATTATAATATTTATTCCACCTCGTGCATAATCCATTATCATTTGATTATTCAATATTATTTTATTTTATTCCATGCAAATAGCCAAAATAACCTTAAAAATATTATCGGAGGGTATACAATACAGACATTTTTCTGCTTCTGATCCTTCCCTTTACGTATTAATTTTATAACATCATATAGAGGTATACATAACAATATTTTCCCTCTTTCTAATTCCTACCTCTATACTGAATCTTAATAACTCATATCTTATATTGATGCATAGTCTATTTCTATCCGTCATCTCTCATTCGTTTTAGTCTACCGATTCTTATTGATTTTTTTTAGCATGCTTTCCATATTCCTCCTTTGAAGTCTTATGTCTTCCTGTTTCATTTTTTCTTGGACTTAGTATTCACACTTCTACCTTTGCCCCTTACTGAAGAGTCTTCACCATATCTATAAGTGTCTCTGTCTTCACTTCAAGAATGTCTTTCTGTTTATTTAATTCAATTTTGGGGTCTCTGAATATATTGTCAGTTTGGTCTGTTTCATCTGTTTTAGTTATCCCTGTCTTATCCTTATCTTTTGTTGGTATTTGTTATTTTATCTGCATTTTCCCTTCCTCTACTTTTTCCGTTCAAAAGTATTTGAATGCTTATTTTCTTTCCTAAATCTAAATTACTCAGAATGAACAAATGTCAATGAATTGACTTCCAACAAGGTTCTTCATATGTTCTATTGCTAATGCAGTGAGACAAAACCTATTCCAACCTCAGTCTAATCGGTTCTCCCATTAAAAGAAATGAACACACACAAAAAATCACAGACTCTGCCTTGAGGTGGCACAGTGGTTAGAGTGCAGTACTGCAGGCCACTTCAGCTGACTGCTATTTGCAGTTCAGCGGGTTCAAATCTCACCGGCTCAAGGTTGACTCAGCCTTCCATCCTTCCGAGGTGGGTGAAATGAGGACCCAGACTGTGGGGGCGATATGCTGACTCTGTAAACTGCTTAGAGAGGGCTGAAAGCCCTATGAAGCGGTATATAAGTCTATCTGCTATTGCTATTGCTATTTTAAAATTTTAATTGCATGGGACCCAACATTATGCCAGGAACTATACACAGAGGTTTATTTCTCCCCTCTTCAATCGTTTTGCAAAGTCTTAGCAAGCTGTTGAAACGATCTTCATTTGATCCTCATCACATAAAACCTAGACTGCTTGAACGGCGCTTATATATTTCTTTGATTCATTGTCCAACTATGGATTTTCTTCTTGGGGCCGGCTAATCAATACAATTTATTCTGTCTGAAGTTTTTTGCTCAACTTCCTCCTCTTTGGTGATTTTTTTTTTGCTTTGAAACCTTCTTGTATTATCCGTTACCCTGTTGTGATGTTTATTTTAGTTGATTTAGTGTCAGATTTCCATGTCTACTGTCAATAAAAGGTACAGCTTATTAAGTACAAACTTCCAACCAAGGCTTGCTGAGTTTTGTTGGATTCTAGAAAATCTAACTCCAGATATCCCTTCTTTCTTCACTTGTCAACACACCAGAAGACTGGAATGTTTGTGACAGATGATCCCAGAAAATGCTGGCAGAGTTTCCAGATCTAGACCCCCAAGAGAACTTTATTACCCCAGGATCAAGCTTTCCTCCTCCTGTTGGTTTTGAAATGATTGTCTCAGTCTTCAAATCTCAAAAGATAAATTTATGTATGCCAGCGACGTGTATTCATGTTTAATAAATTTGAGCATTTGGAGACCAGCTGTACAAACCTCTCAGTAACAAGTCTCCATATTTGCGTTCACTTTTCTTAGCAGCTCATGAGATTTTGAGTATAGCAAAACTGTCAGAGCAAGATGTAAAGCATATTTATTTTGTTTAGCAGTTAGTGGGGTTGGAAAGGAAATGTTGTTCCATAAAAATTTCCCAATTTCTTGGGGGGGGGGTGGTATCTGGATAAGGAAAAATAGGCTCTGGCTTAACAAGACTGACTGGCTGTCAAGTCTTCTTGAAAAACAAGAGACAGGCATGGCCAAGAGGATCTTTCCATGAGTCCATTTAATGCGTTAATTGTACCCATTTATGGAACAGGAGACCCTGTCATGAATGGTTACACCTTGATTACCTCCCAATTGGACTTCTACAATATGCTTTATGTGTTTTGAAGATCATATGAAAACTGCAACTGTCCAGGATGTTTTGGCAAGGGTAGTAAAAGCCTTATGCATTTGGAAATACTGTAGGTTTCCACTGAAATGCATTGAAATGTGTATAAGAGCCGAGGTGGCGCAGTGGTTAAATGCAGCACTGCAGGCTACTTCAGCTGACTGCAGTTCTGCAGTTCGGTGGTTCAAATCTCACCGGCTCAGGGTTGACTCAGCCTTCCATCCTTCCGAGGTGGGTGAAATGAGGACCCAGACTGTGGGGGCGATATGCTGACTCTGTAAACCACTTAGAGAGGGCTGAGAGCCCTATGAAGCGGTATATAAGTCTAACTGCGATTGCTATTGCTAAATGTGGCCCAAGCCCTACTAGCTTTTCAAGAACCATGAAGACTGATGCCTATGTGAGTTGGGCCATGAATAGTTTGGATCAGATTTAAGGCAGCCATGGTGGCCATGAACTCTGAGTGCTTTATTCAGAACCTGAGCTCAGAGACAACAGATTTAAGCCCCCAATAAATAAATAAAAAACCCTATTAAGGCTGGGGAACTCCACTGCCAGCCTGAACAAAAAGCCAGCAGCGGAACAAAGGCAGGGATGCATCTACACTACAAGGAAGAAGGCAAGTCATCAGGAGCTCCCACTGATGTTTATGGGGCCCTGAATCATCTGGCCCTTGAAGGTCACCAGAGACTAGGGAATAACAACTGCCACACTCTCATCCTTGCTCTGGAGTCACAGTAGGGGTGGGATTCAGCCAGTTCGCACCTATTCGGGAGAACCAGTTGGTAACTTTCTAAGCAGTTCGGAGAACCAGTTGTTGGAATAAATCTCCTTTTGTTTTCTCCCCACTTTACAGGGCTAATCCTGTAAGGAAGGCAGGAAGGAAACATTCTGGTGGTGTTTCTAGCCTCATCTTTATTGCCTTGCTTACAGAAACTGCCTCTCCATTAACCCTTATTACCATTGTAACAACTAAGGTGATGTGCCCATCGATCTGAGTGACATTGACTTGGCCACGCCCACATGATCACATGACCACCGAGCCCCACCTACCCAGCTGGCCATTAGGGCAGAGAACTGGTTGGTAAATTATTTGAATCCCACCACTGAGTCACAGCCATATTCAAAAACTAGGAGAGCACATTTCAAAGAAGCAACCATCTCCTTCAGTGTCCGACCAGGTCTTTGAGGTGTAACTTAGGTCAGCCCTCCCATCCACAATTAGATTATGAATAAAATCAGCTTTATTGAAGGTTGACATTAAGCAGCAAAAGCAGTGAAGGACCACAGCCACCCAAACTCCAGAAACTAGATCGTAGAACCAAGCAGAGTACCAATATTAAATGTTAAGGCCATCTTCCTTAAAAGCAGCACATTCAATCTCTTATTACACTTTTACAAACCTTTCACAACTGCAGTGCTCTCCCCTACTATCTCATTTCTCCTCCCAGCTACCTCTCCTCCCCCAACTCTCCCATCCCCCAAGCACTCATCCAAATGAAAGAACAGGACACAGTTTCTCCAACAACTTTGACTTCCATGGCCTGTCAGTGGGATCTAAAGGCTTTTTTGTTTCTTAAGACAGATTTGGACCCATGAGCTCCATTTGTAGCTACCAAATGTAGCTAATCCCCCCCCCCATATTTTTCAGTGCAGTATTGTAATAAAATATCAGAGGTGGGTTCCTACCAGTTCGCACCTATTTGATAGAACCGGTTCGTCAAATCTACCAAACCGGTTAGAAGAGGTTCCACCCGTGGACCCGGATAGCAGGCCACATCTACGGAAGAGGTTCCAAACTTTTTTGAAACCCACCACTGGTCCTTGGATATGATTATTCTACACTATCATACTCCTATTTATAAAACTCAGTGCCTCTGTGAAAGGTAAGGATGACTGCTGCGTTTGTGGTGCAATCAGAACATTGCGTGTGTTGAAGTTGTTTTAACGCAAACCAAAGATGCCTTTTAAAAAACAAGTTTACATCATATTCTTATGCATGCCAGGGCTGTGTGTGAGGTAATTTAAGGTGGTTCTGACAAGTGTCATTGGCATCTTCATATCCGGTCACATGGGCAGCAAGCCACTCCCACAAACAAGGCCACACCCACTGTGTAGGCTCGAACAATTTTTGAAACCCCACTGGAAAATATGGTGCATGTACTACGTAGTTATTATAGAAAGCTAAGTTTTTCAGAGCCAAATTAGCTATGATGTGCAAATCACATTTACTTTAATCCTAATTTTAGCAGAATATGAAGGGATGTGACAACCATTTGGCTTGATCTTTGTATTTAAAATATCTTGTCCCCATTTGCTTTTCCAAACATAAAAAAGATACCTGTATCATCCGCTGAGCCATTTGTCTTAAGCTGTGACAGTTGTTAAGGTAAGAAGGCAAATGAGAATTGAAAGCTGTTATTTTTCTTTAAAAAAAAAAAAAAGAGGTGAAAAAGAATCGCAAAATTGATAAATTAATTCGGCTCGTTGATTCCGCTCTGGAACAAAGAGCCCAGTTCTATGGTTATAAATATTCCCTAGTGAATTTAATTAAGTTTATTCTTTTGCCAAATATTACATTCTTAGCCACAAATAATTTAGGCTAAAGCCAAGGGGTAAATAATTTATTTGCTATAAAGGACAAGACTCCTAAGTAATAACAAATTCATTATGGAAATATATTTCTTATAAAGTATCCATGTTTATGGATGTTTCTAAATTTGTACCAAGTTCAGAATCTCTCTTTATGGGCTCCTGAAATATTGTTTGTGTTCTTTTAGGTAAATTAGCAAATGAGTAAATAACTTACTAAGTTAATAATTAAACAGTGGAGTTCTTGGCTTTCTCTGAGCTTGGTAGTTTGCTTGAAGACATTTCATTACTCAACTAAGTAACTTCATCAGTCCTGGTGAGCAAGCAGTTTGGTCCCTGCTTATACACAGTAGTTTGCCCTGCCAAAGTGGTGAGGATATGGTTTTCTCCTTGACAGTTCCTTGATTAGAGTATTGTTTTCTGTTTGATTATGTGTCTGGTGTTAATCCCTTCTTATCTGGCTATTGATGGCTGAGGTTGTGTTCTGATCTTTTTGTTTTTCTCTCTTTTTTATTGTCTCTTTTTTTATTGAAAATTTTGAAAAAAAAACTTTTACAAATATTTACTGCAATATTTCACTGCATCACCACAGCTTATATGACATTTTTGTGAGCATCCAGCCAATCAAAACGTACCCTTGTAGCCAATAGATGAACAAAAGGATATGGTAGTAATCCATGCTCATTTACAGTTAGCAAAAAATAACTTGCCCCTCGTTTCTATGTGTGAAAAATATTTTTTTTAAAATGTTTTGACTCTTTTTCATCACAGAACTTCACCAAGACCTGCAATCTTCCCTGTATCCCAGGCCTTTAATATGGTGCAGTCTTACAGCCAGAGGTGGGTTCCTACCAGTTCGCACCTATTCGGTAGAACCGGTTCGTCAAATCTACCGAACCGGTCAGAAGAGGTTCCACCAGTGGACCCGGAAAGCAGGCCACACCTACAGAAGAGCTTCCAAAATTTTTTGAAACCCACCACTGGTCCTTGGATATGATTATTCTACACTATCATGCTCCTATTTATAAAACTCAGGGCCTCTGTGAAAGGTCAGGATGACTCCTGCGTTTGTGGTGCAATCAGAACATTGCGTGTGTTGAAGTTGTTTTAACGCAAACCAAAGATGCCTTTTAAAAAACAAGTTTGCATCCTATTCTTATGCATGCCAGTGCTGTGTGTGAGGTAATTTAAGGTGGTTCTGACAAATGTCGTCGGCATCTTCATATCCGGTCACATGGGCGGCAAGCCACTCCCACAAAGGAGGCCACACCCACAGAGTAGGTTCGAACAATTTTTGAAACCCACCACTGCTTACAGCCCAGATATTGCAAGCTGAGATGCAGTCAGTCATGGGCAAAACTTGATCCACCTTCCATCTCCAGACTCTGTTAATATTAGCAATTATTATGAGAAGAATTTTATTCTATAGGAGCCATGTTGGCCCAGGAGTTGGAATGCAGTATTGTAGGTTAACTCTGCCACAGCCAAGAGTTTGATCCTCACTGGCTCAAGGTTGACTTAGTCTTCCATCCTTCCAAGGTTGGTAAAATGAGGAGCCAGATTGTTGAGGGCAATGTGCTGATATTGTAGACTGCTCAGAGAGTGCTGAAGAGCATTATGGAGCAGTATATAAGTGCTATGGCTATTGCTATTTTTGTATAGTAAATCTCAGTTGTATTTGCTACTGCTCTCATCCCTTCTATCCCAATATTTGCAAAAGGTGTGTGGCATGGAAATTGTAGCATGTGTCTTACTACTGGTTTTGTCCAGGAATGGGTTAAGAACGTTTAGAATGTCTATGCTACTTGAGGGGGGGGGCATGCAGTTGATGGTCATAGCTTCTCATTATCTTTTTCATTCTTTGTAAATGTGTTTTTATTTTTCCATTTCATTTTCCTACAGTCACATATATACTGTGCATAACCGGGGCCATATAACATTAAACAATAACCACAGCCATTCCTCTTGTCGACAATACCCCCCAAAATAAAGACCCAATGTACCTCTTCGACCCTCCATACACCCTTTCTTTCGCCCCCCCTCCAACTTTCCGTCTTCCCTCCATCCTTCCCCTCTACCCTACTTCCCCTCCCCCTCTACCACTCCCCTCTCCCGGTACACTCCCTCCCTTCCTTCTCCTCCTCCCTCCAGTCCTCTCTCCCACTCATTATCTTTTTCCGATGAACTGATTACGGTAAACAATTTTAATCATTTTTTCAAGCAGCTTTCTATTGGACAAAATGGCAGCTGCATGTTGTCCTGTGCCAACCACAAACAAATCATTCTTCTTTAACACCAAATGATATGTAATGAACAAATTAACATGCAGCACTTGCTGCAACAACTGAGAGACTAATTTATGGCTTGCCTAATAAATTAGAATACAGAAAAGAGTAATGGCATTCAGCGGCTCACTATGATACCCAACTCACACTGACAATCCAAATTTATATCTATGGGGTTATATAAGGAAGCAGTAAATATACTTCGGTATGTTTGTATTTTGGAGCAAATTCAGAGTCCCTAAACTCCTAAACTTTGCAGTCAAAATTCCTGATTGCTGTTTTTTTTTTTCTCTTTTCAGTTTCAGTCAAAGAAAATATGTGTCACTTCTTTATTCAAATCACATCATTTTAGAAAGTGTTAAAAATACATACTTTCCCAGGGCAATCTTCTGTAGATTTGTGAATGATATGATCTTTATTGTTGAGAAGAAAGAAAGGTCAGACTAAATTTGAATGGTTTCTTTCTTTTTCTTTTTTTTGAAAGCATATCTATCAAGGTAAGTGAATAATGCAAAATCATTGGATACAGAAATATAAAATGATCCCAATTAGAAACACAGAAATATAGAAATTCCCCAATTACTTTAGTTTAATTATGTTTATTACTTTTTAAGATAAAATGCTACTGTTTTGGACTGGTTCACCTGAACCAGTAGTAAAAAAAAAATGCTACTGGGTGAACCGGTATTTCTGACGATCAGCTGTGATGCATGATTTATATTAGCTAGAAAACAGGATTTCCTGCTTAATCAGGATTTCCTGGTAATCTAAATCGTGTGACACAGCGGATTCCCCCCGTCGCTGTTCTACTTACCTTTGCAGGTGCGCTAAGTAGCAGGCTCCGCCCACCCACTAAGTGACCAGTTGTAAGTCAAGGAATACCTGTAATTAGATATGCCATTGGGTTGTCCCATTGTCCCCCCTACCAAAAAATTGATGTTTTAAATGATTTCTCTTTTTTTTACTCCAAAGATGGTGAAAAACCACAATAAAAAATATTTTATTTGGTCATGGAGAGATGTGGCAGAGAGCCTGCTCTTTTGAAATACATAGAACAGCTTAACCTGTTCTGACCCCCCTTCGACGACAGTCAGACAGACTTAAAAGGAAATAACTTTATCAGTCCTGGTTCACGCTGGCTGCAAGCCCAAAATAAACATAGATAAAGTCTCTATCAACAAGGTTACGCAGCAGAATGCAAAAACAAAGAGCTAATTACAGCAACACCAGGTTTACAGAAAGAAAGCAAATCACTTCTCCAAGTATCTCTTTGAATCAGGGTTACAGAAAGCAAGTCACTTATCCAAGTGCCTCTCACAAACAAACCACGACCGATGAACGACGAACCACGAACGAATGAATGAACGTTGACTTCTGCAACCAGGGCATGGCACCATCAGTCCTTTTATCTCCAGAAGACCACACTAACGAGCCCCAGCTGCATTGTTATTCCTGCATCCCAACTCAACTCACAGCAAATTTCTGCTGAGTCACAACATTAACCTATCTTGTTATTTAATATATTTATTTGAAAACTGAAGCAGAATAGCTTGGTGAGGTACGTTGTGCTTGTATGCACCACCATTGGGCTGGCATGCAGCATCTTGATCCATTTTTCTGCTTTCTTAAAAGTGTGTGTGTGTGTGTGTGTGTGTGTGTGTGTAGCATTTGTGGAAGGAGGCTTTTTAAGTCCAAATAAGATCAAAGATAAATTGGGAACAGCCTTCCTAATCTGCCATTTGTTTATTTGTTCATTTTTATAAGGTCAATATGTTCAGTTCTATTCCTTCTAACATCATAACTCATTTTTTATACCACCATGGCTTTTGAAATTCTAATTAGAATTACTTAAGTGAGATGGGTAGTATAGAAATTTATAAATAAATTACATTAAACAAAATAATGGCCCACCACTGAGAAGTGTTTTCTTGCCCTCATTATACAGACTAAAATTAAAACCTCCTTTTGTGAATTTTGAGATGCAGTTTGGAAAGTAAATAAATAATCTAATTTATGCATGTTAAAAGAAAACACAGACTTCCTGCAGGATGTGGTTTTTGTGAAAAGATAATGAAAAGGCATTGTATCATAGTTACATTGCTTAAAAATGTGCAGATTTATAATGTAAATTGCTTTTTCAGGGATTCTGAAGGAAGAATGTTTTTAATGAACCAAAGTCAGTTAGATACTATCTATAACTTCATGCAAAAAAATCATTTTAAATTTAAAATTTCAGCCATGTTTTTCTCATTGAGTGATTCAACTGCTCTGAAAATAATGGTGCAAATGGTTTTAGAATTTACTTTAGGAGTAGAGAAAGCTTGAATGAGTTGCTAGGGAGGGAAAGAAAAGAATTAAATTGGGAAATAAGTTGCAGAAAAAATTACACAATCTAGAAAAAGTGAGAAACATGAGAAGCACAAAATAACCCTACCTTGATTGTGCTTGGGATATCATATGATAGTGATAAAATATGGTTGATTTCCAAGTTTCAGGAACTTTCTTGTAATCTTTACCTGATCACTTATAAATTGATGATGTGAATAACTTGGCCTTTCAAGAATGACTGGAAAACAGCATTTAGTTTGTTCATGCTATATCTAGAGATTCTCTCATATCTTCCCTTGAGCAAAATTATGATTTAAGTGGGGAAGAAATGAAAGAAAACAAGGGAGTATTTGAAGTAAACCTGGCTTAAAACATATTTGTCAGGGGTCTTTCTATTTATTTGACATTAATCTATTGGCTTTAATGATAGTTAATGCCACTTTAACCCCTCTCATCAAAAATAATTGGATAAACCTTTTAAACTGCAGCAAAGGGCCCTCCCAGATGCTTGATTAGCAATTAAGATCAACTGTCCATCATTGTTAAGCAGCTGTGAACAATTATACTTTTAAAATATTCTCTGGTGAAAACATATTGCAAGGCAAACATATTACTTAGTCATTATTCACTTGTGTCAGGTAAACATAAGAAGGAAGCCTAGCTAAATTAGTGTACTTTTAAAGTGTTATCACACTTTCACTGACAGTTTTCAGAGGTATGGGATAGATAGCCAAATATAATGAATAATTGATAGGATTGGTAATGTGGGATTAATGGTTCTTTCTAACATACTTGCAGACCAGAGTTAAGACAACTAAAATATTTGCAGAAGAAGTTGGAATGGCTATGCAGATATACAATTTCCATAGCAAGTTTTAAGATTTTCTCTTTTTGACATCCACTCAATATTTCTTAAATATTTAATGTGTCATGGAGCTTCTACAGTAAATTGTACCCATGTGGAATGCTCCCATTTAATATACTATTAGCCCCAGGTTACTCAAATTCATTTTCTTTTACAATAAAGTTTTGTCCTCCCGTCAGACGTCAATCCACAGAAAATAATAATAATAAAAAAAAACTAAATTCCTGTGTGGCAGAATTATACTTTTCCCTGATTCGGATTCTCAGACTGCTGATTTTTCTCTCCGAGCTATATAATTTTGATGGGATGTATGCGTAGTTCTCAACAAAAACACAATAAAAATGTTCCTTTTGAAATATTTTGATTATGTCGCTGTATATTGGACTGGTTGAATGTATACATATGAATGTGTCCTGTACTATTTTGACCTATTTTGAATACCATCTTAACCATAAAGAAGGGAAAAGTGGAACACTTAAAATGATTCAGTTGGGTTTTGTTTAGCAAATTGCAACACTTGGGGGTTATCATTCTTATTATGTATATTCTGATCTGCTGTAATAGAAAAGACTGACAGTTTTCCTTTCTGTTCTTGTGAAGTAAAGATTTTGGATCCCAACTATACCTTCTAACAAATGGACAATGTAAGTATTTTACTCTAAGAAATGAATTTCCTACTGCTTTTTTTTCTTTGATTAATTTTGGTAGAACCTTCTACTCACTAGTCAACTGTATCTTTCCCCTCCATTCTGTTTTGTCCTTCCTCCCATCCCATTGCTTTGTTTCCTTTCATGTTATTTATATGTGGCACAGAGTTGTCAAGTAGCCATATGTTTTCTCAACATCAAGCCAAGTTTCTACTTCTAATTTCTTATCAAGAAAACTTGAAAGTTCTTGATGCCTATCGGCAAGCGTTGAACTTCATGCCATCCCAATATCAGTTCTACCACTATGGACAGTAAGGAACACAATTGTCCTCTTGATAAGCCCCTTATATATAAATGTTAATTAAAATGTTTTATAGTATGTCAAGTATCTTGCAGCTATCTCTGTTTGAAGGAAATCTACACAATTGTAGATTAATTATGGGTTGCATTATCAGTTGATTTTATCCCGATGTCCTGTATACTTTCTTTCAATATATTGTCAGATTCAGCTTAGAAATATATACTCAATAGTTGGGTTCATTGAAACACGTACTATTACGTTTGTCTATTAGTCTGATGGCTTATTTGACAGGGCTAAAGGTAAAAACAGGCCCCAAAAGGGGAGGAGTTGCAATCCATCTATACAAATTTATGTAAATTAGAATTTTTATGTGATTGGATACAGACCAAGTGTTTGATTGAAAGTAGCACATTATGAATCTAGTGAGGTCAGAGAAGCAATTAAGGCATACCTATGAGGTAATGGACCACCAAAAGAAGAGGGGTTTTGAAAGGGTAGTGGCAATATTTCATGAATATACTTTCCTTCTAGAAAATTGTTGTGATGGGTTTTATCAGAGTTTTTCTGGTTCCCAGAATCTATGTCTGCCTCAACATTCTTTGGTCTTCTCAATGTTTCTGATAGAGCTGACACTTTAGTTTTGCTAGAAAAACATATTTGAGCAGGGGATAATTGCTTAATTGAACACCTTGTAGTGCTTTGTTTTCCCTGAGAAGATATGCTGAAGTTAAGGGTCTTTACATTGATACACCTTCCTCAATCCCCTTCATTACTTAGAACAGTGTACAAGCAATAGTAGTTGTGTTATCTCTGCAGAAGCATATCCATCTGCATTCCATTCTGTCTCAACAAAATGTTGTTTCTATTGTGCGTTATCAGATTCAAAAGCAATATGAGGATTTTGCCTGCCCAGATTATATTTTAAAAAGTCAGTGGAAAAAAACCAAAACAGTAAGACAAATTTATGCTGCTCAGACGTCCTGTTAAGAAACGAACAACATACATCACAAGAAGTGTTTTATGTGCAACTAGAAGTATTTGGATACTGCTGAGAGTTGCTCTTAATTTAATATCAATAAAATATAGTACTTGTGACAGTTGAGCTTTTGAAATCTCCAAACTCCGTTCTCTGGAATGCATTCAATCCTTATTACACTGCTTCAACACATACAAACATCCCCAAAGTGGATGCAAATGAAGTGACATCTGTAATTATTGTAGTAGTATGAAAGCTGGCTTAATGCTGATGAGAACAAATCAGACTCGGTTTAAACCAAGCGTAGATGAAGTTCATTAAACTATTTTTGAAGATCACCTGATAGAATTTGGATTGCTGCATTTGACCCAAGACTGGGATAAGATTAGTTTTTTTTTTCACTGCTAACTCATTTCATAAACCTAGCTGCTAAAATTATAAGTACTACTCACCCCACCACACACCTTTTTTTTAACATGGGGAAAGTTTTCAACAGACACAAATAAAATGTATTTGTAATTTATGATTATAACTGATCTATTATATTTGTAATTAATAGCAATAGCACTTAGCCTTATATACTGCTTCATACTGCTTTACAGTCCTCTCTAAGGGATTTACAAAATCAGCATATTGCCCCCAACAATCTGGGTACTCATTTTACCAACTTTGGAAGGCTGAGTCAACCTTGAGTTGGTGAAGATAGAACTTCTGGCAGTCAGCAGAATTAGTCTCCAATATTCTACTCTAACCACTGTGCCACCACGACTAATGGTCAGTCTAGTAAGTAAACCACAATATGGTTATGCTCTCCATGAAAACTGGAGTCCAAGATAGAATCTCCTGTAGCTAACTTTCTCCAGTTGACTCAAAATTAGTGCCTAGGCAAACAATTATCTTTATTGAAGTTTGTTGACAATGCTTTTTTTTTTCAAAAGCTTCCTTCATACATCTCCACTCTTCTATCTATACACAACTCCTAACGGGCAGGAAAAAACTTATTCTTCCTATTGAAAGGTCATTCTCAAATATATTTAGTTGCATTATCTGTTCTGAAATAAAGCCACTGAATCATTTTCATAGCTATTAAGCTGAGTTTTCAATTATTTGGAGTAATTCTTTTTTTTTTTTTGAGAACTTTTTTTATTGTTTTAGTTAAACCAAAACACACAAAAAAAGAATCACCTTTTGTTGCATCTTGTAGAAAGCGTATCGATTGGTTACAAATATATTCTGTGCGTTTCTTGCACAATCCTTACATATACTTCATTCAAATCGAGTTGTACATTTTAAGTCAAGAAAGAAAAATTGTGTATTTTTGCTATCCCTTTACCACAATTCTTATTTAATTACCATTATTTAAACATGTTTTTATCTAGAATCATTTACATTTAAAGACACAACCACCTACTGGCATTCATTTGCAGTTCCAATAGATCTCCAATAACATTGCGCCTTTATGACATATTCTAAAACAAATTCAGTTAAGTAAGATATCTAAGCATCCCCCCCCATAACACACCTGTATGTATCATTAAATATTATCCATTAACATTTCTTTGTTATTATTGTAGTTGACTAAAAATTATTTACTGTTTATCTCACCTCTCCTCTCCACAGGCCCACACAATATTATAGCTTTATAGCCATCTTTAAAGAATTATTTATTAATAAGATTTATAATCCCAAATTAGTTAATTACGTGCTAAGAAAATAAACATTAAACATCTAAGACAATCTAAGAGATGTTAACATTTCTACTTAACAATCGCCAAAAGTATACATTAGCATTTCTATGGCCCAGTTATTTATTCTAACTAAGGTTATCATTTCACTATTGGTATCATAGTAAATTATATGTTAACGAATAAACATTCAATGGTAATCTGTCGAATCCGCACGATGTAACGTTGCGACGTTGGCTCCTCCTCTCCTATTATTTGGAGTAATTCTAAAGGGTTACCATCAGTGAGCTATTGGACAGCATTATTTGGTCTGTTGTGTTGGTGTTTGGGTGGTTTAGGGGCGGGGGAATTTTTGTGGATGGGGGTGTGTTTGGGGATTGTTATGTGTGTTGGGCCTGGTCCCTGGGTGTTATGTGAATTTCATTGTATGTGTAAACTGTTTATATATGTACAATAACAATAAAGTATTTTAAGTCATTTTCATTATTCCTGAAGAGTATATGCAGATAGCAATAGCATTAGCAGTTAGACTTATATACCGCTTCATAGGGCTATCAGCCCTCTCTAAGCGGTTTACAGAGTCAGCATATTGCCCCCAACAATCCGGGTCCTCATTTTACCCACCTCGGAAGGATGGAAGGCTGAGTCAACCTTGAGCCGGTGAGATTTGAACCGCCAAACTGCAGTTAGAAGTCAGCTGAAGTGGCCTGCAGTACTGCACTCTAACCACTGTGCCA
Organism: Thamnophis sirtalis; assembly: GCF_051295495.1. Lineage (NCBI taxonomy): Eukaryota > Metazoa > Chordata > Lepidosauria > Squamata > Natricidae > Thamnophis > Thamnophis sirtalis. Next base: position 65,264,042 of record NW_028261392.1, on the reverse strand, counting down.
TCTTGGCTCTGGAGATTTGGAAAATAAAACCCTAACATTCCCCTCCTCCCCTTAAAAGTAACTGTGATTGCTGCAAGGAGATTGATCTTTTCCATTCCAACTGGAAAACATGCAATTTATAGTTTATCATGGTTTATGACTAGTTATGTCCTTCCACTTAAATGAATTCTAGGCTTACTGGATTTGTACTGATGAACAGAATCCTCCATATCCACCTAAAAAGGTTGCTTTAACAACAACAAAATGTGGCAGAAAAACAGAATAACAGAGTTGGAAGGGACCTTGGAGTTCTTCTAGTACAACCACTTGCCCAAGCTGGAAACCCTCTACCATTTCATACAAAAGTGTTGTGGCCCAGCAGGAGCCGTTGGAGCTGCCACCAGACTCTGACAGTGAGGGGCCCTATGAGTCGGCCCTGGAGGATGTGGAGGACCCTGGACAGGATTCCGACTCCAAGCAGGGCACAGAGAGACTGGTTGGCCACCAGTTGGCACCTGAGCCTTGGGTCAGTGGGGAGGAGACAAGAGAGAGTGATCCATAAACCAAAAGTGAGTTGTTTTGGGATGCATGCCGTCAAAGGGCTACTTGGCGTCAAGAAAAACTACGTAATTACAGGTGGTAATTACGCTCAGCTGATGGTCATTAAGCTCCTTTCCAGACTATAAAAGAGATTGCTTGTGCCACACCCTTCTTGCAGAAGTCAACGCTTGGACTAAAGAGAAACGAACTTGGCTGGCTGGATTGCCGCCAGAGTTAGTCTGAATTGCTGCCAAAGTGTCACATTGCTGCCAATGTCCTTATCTGTTTGTTTATTTGGCTTTCAGCCACTGAGATTCTGGTCTTGTTATTAAAGGACATTCCATTTTACGCTTGTCTTGGCTTTCATTACTGGACGGAGGAGTGGGTCAGAACACAAAAGTGTGTCCAATCTCTGCTTAAAAACCTCTAGTGTTGGAACACTTACAACGTTTGGAGGCAACCCATTCCACTGATTAATTGTTCTAATAGTTAGGAAATTCTTTCTTCATTCTAGGCTGCTTCCCTCCTTGATTAGTTTCTATCCATTGCTTCTTGTCTTGCTTTCCGGTCCTTTGGAAAATAGGTTTACTCCCTCTTCTTTGTGTCAGATCATCAAATATTGGAACACTGCTGTCAGGTTACCCCTAGTCCTTCTTTTCATTAGACTAGAAATACCCAATTCCTGCGACCGTTCTTCTTATGTTTTAATCTCCAGTCTCCTAATCATCTTTGTTGCTCTTCTCGGCACTCGTTCTACAGTCGCAACATGCTTTATGATACAAAAGCATTGTATCATGAAGCATGTTGAGAGTCTAGAAGTATTGTTGCTTTTGTATCATAAAGCACATACAGTTTTGGCAAAGCAATTTTTTTTAGTCCAATGGCAATAGTTTAATCAGCCCATATTGTTTTATATATTCCATTTTTCTTTTATTTTTATCACTGTTTTAACCTGTTTTCCATAAAACATTGCTGTTGAGTCCTCAGCATTCGCTCCATAAGAGATTCCTTTCCACTTGAGATGATTTTGATTTTGATTTATGTTGCTCTTTTTCATTCCCAGTGATGGGGAAAATTAGCATAGTCAAGATAGATCTTTTCTCAGCATGAGTTACCTTCCTTTATAAATTTATAAACTCATAAATTATTATCTTGCTTGTCATTATGGACTTTTTAAAATATCCTTCTCACAAAATGTTGTACTTACTGGAAACAATTGGTATAAGTTGGATAAGAAAGCAATTCACCATCCCCCCCCTTAGGTTTCAGTAGCCCTTTAATAGTAACATATGTTAGTATGATATAAGGTCATTAGACTTGTAGACTGATTGTCATGATTCTAAATTAATCCACAAAAAGACAACTGCCTTTGATGTGCTTTCATTTTGGGGAGGAGGGGACTCTGTGATTGTTTAATAACTCTGCAACAGAATAGCTAAGATCAAAAGAATCACAGCTTCCAAGAACCTGATAGCAATGCACAACAACATTTTCAAGTGATAATGCTACATATGACAGAAATGTAAGTTATCTTTTAACATCAGCCTAATTCTATTAGGTGGCATGAACGGCATAACCCTTACCCAGAAATCATCAGTATTAGGAAAACTATTTTTCGTGAAAAAGAAAAATAATTATGTCATCAATCTGTTCCTGGAATAAATAATTTCATCCATTTTAAGAGAGAGTAGATGCTTCTGAGATAGAACACATATATGAGAATAAATATAATGTGGCAGACCTAATTGAGAGACTATATATATGTTATATTTGTGCTGATAAATAAATAAAGGGAGACTAGTATAGATCTATTTCAAGCTATTTAGCTCTCCTCAGCTAGCCATACCCTTGCTGGGAATCGAACCATCCCAGCAAGGGTATGGCTAGCTGATGAGAGCTAAATAGCTTGAAATAGATCTATACTAGTCTCCCTTTATTTATTTATCAGCACAAATATAACAAATGTAACAAAAAGGCAACAGTAAAAAAATATTGGGTTTCTGTCTGGATGGTCTCTTGTGACGAGCCGAAGGACAGAGAATGGAAGTAGTGATCTTCCTCCCATATTTGGGCATACCAGGGGTTGTGACTTTAAATATATATATACATACATACACATACACATACACATACACACACACACACACACACACACACACACACACACACACACACACACACACACACACATATATATATATATATATATATATATATATATATATATATATATATATATATATGCTGATTGTCAAATATTCTATAGAGCTGACTTGCCTTTATCATTCATTCATTCATTCATTCATTCATTCATTCATTCATTCATTCATTCATTCATTCATTCATACATACATACATACATACATACATACATACATACACACATACATACCAGAGGTGGGTTCCTACCAGTTCGCATCTATTCGGTAGAACCGGTTCGTCAAATCTACTGAACAGGTTAGAAGAGGTTCCACCAGTGGACCCGGAAAGCAGGCCACACCTACAGAAGAGGCTCCAAAACCCTAACCCTAACCCACCTCTGGCCTTATGACAAGTCTGGCAATCTAAATGCATCTGCCATCTCTAGAGGTTTTTGCAAATAGGCAGTGATTTCATGGTCTTTTGAATGTGGAGATGGTAACCTGAAATAAAATATAAAATAAAATATCCCCCTCTCTGTGCAAACCGTACTAGAGTAGTAATGTAGAGCCAAGGACAATACATAATATTTAATGGCTGGGGGTTGTTTGTTGATTTTGGTAGCTCATTGTGATGGGCTAACTTAGCTATTAATGACTAGCTTGTTTGAATCCATAAAATGAGCTTTTTCAGTATCAAAGTCAAGGATGTTATCCAAATGCATTTATAGTATGATAAAGCTATCCTTGAACTACTGTGCTAGCATCAACTGATGAAAGTCTGTGAATGGACTACTCTGAAGCTGAAAATCAAATAAGAACAGCATGAAATAGAGGTGTTAGATTTCATTGGTCTTTGACATCCAATATTCCAAGCACAAGCTTATGTATGTGCTTGCATTTTTTATTACATTAGAGGCTGTTTGTATAAAGTGGGGATAAGCAACTTTATATGACATAGATCAGTGGTGGGATTCAGTCAGTTCGCACCTATTCGGGAGAACTGGTTAGTAACTTTCCAAGCAGTTCAGAGAACTGGTTGTTGGAAGAAATCTCATTTTGGTTTTTTCCACTTTAAGGGGCTAATCCTGTAAAGAAGGCAGGAAGGAAACATTCTGGTATTGTTTCTAGCCTAATCTTTATTGCCCTGCTTCCAGAAACTGCCTTTCTGCTTAACACTTATTGCATTGTAACAGCTAAGGCGAAGTGCCCATCGACGTGAGTGATGTTGAGTTGGCCACGCCCACCCAGTCACATGACCACCAAGCCCCACCTACCCAGCTGGTCATTAGGGCAGAGAACCGGTTGTTAAATTATTTGCATCCCACCACTGACATAGATCTAGTTACATCTCCAATGATTGCCAGCCATTAGCCAAACTATTCAGGAAACAACAAGGAGGCAACAAATTATAAGCCTGATTACAGTGGAATAGGATTTTTCAACATGTCACTCATGAAGCCAAAGTTGTATTCATGATATTATTTACAACCCAATATCTAAACATATTTCTGTTATTTTTTAGATAGTCATTTTTTTTAATCTAGTGAAACTGCTGAAGCTTGTTTTGGAGTGGAGTACCAATAAAATAGCACTTTTTAAACCCTATATATTTATATTTAATATTACTATTGTAAATCCCACCAGTTTAGTTCGGTGATAATTATATTTCTCCAGTTAATTTAGGTATGTAAATGTGCATCCAAAATGTATAGCTTACAGAAAGTATCTGGGGATACCTTTGATTGTAATTGTCTTTTCTTTTTTCCTTTTGGGCAAATGGGAATAAAATTTTCAAGGTGTGCATAAAATATAAATGAATTGCAAGGCTGCTATAAATAATAGAATTCTCCAAGGCTTCCCAACAAATTGCCTACGAAGAGCAATTCTTTCCATCCAGTATACTGGAAATATATGCTTATCCCATGATATTTGCTCACTGGGTTGCAAAGTTATTGCTCCTTCTGAGGAGACCTCAGTCTCCAGTGGATTTAGATCTCTGGAAATGAAGCAATCACCATCTTGCTATAATGCGGTTAGCACCTTCAAAAGGACACAGCTTCACTTATTCCCTGTCCTTTTTTCAATAATTTTATTAAAGGTTATATTATGCAAATAAAGTAGAATAATGCAATGCAGAGTATTTTTAAATAATTTACACGAAATTAATATAATTAAAAAAATATATTTTTAAGCCCAGAAAAAAAATAGAAAAAAATATAAGGCCCTCTTAATAGAAAAATATAAGGCCCTCCATCAAGCACAATCCACATTAACAATTTAGCACTATTTTTTTTAAAACACAACCAAAATCTCTTCATTCCATTCTTCATCACATTCTCTGCAAGCTCAACTTTAAAAATCTCATCTGTCCATATTAAACAGGAAAAGTCTAGTAGGACTTATCAAAAAATTCAAATTCCAAACATAATGTATTTGCATTATATCCAATTTGAATCCTTTATTTATTTATTTTTATTTAAACTTTATTTTATTGTGATTAAATTGTCCTGATTGACAGAAGACCTGATTAATAAACCACCTATATCTCCGTCTCCTCCTAACCTTAGAAGCAATGAGACTAACCAATGAATCATTGTTTATTTGACCATCTTTCTCACCCCCATTGAAAATGACTTTCTTAAAATTTAATTCTCTCTAAAACAAGCAGAGAAGAATTGCTTTAAATTATGTCTCATCATCATCTTCTTTTTCAGCATTATGTGATGGTCAAGTGATTATTGTCAATCAATAGTAGAAAAAAGCATAACAAACAAGACTTGGTGCTGCCTTTGAACATCCAAAGGAACAGCATAAGTAATAGGACTCTCCCTACAATTTCAAAGAGAATTTGGATGATGTTCCCTTTTTCTTCATTGTACAGTTCTTTGGGCATGCCTGTTCTCCTCCAAACAAGAGGGGAAAAAAACATTGGCAATGTTGTACAGCAGTAATTGTGTAACAGGTTTTAGACTTTGGATGCCAGATTTCAAGCTTTCAAGAGCCACCTGTGAGTTTAGGTTGTGTTTCTGAATTGGTTTCAGTTCATTCCATCTATTTAGTTCCTTAAAGTTCAAAGTGTTGTCAAGGATCCTATAACCCACATAAATTCATATTTGCAGTGTAGAACCTAAAATCCCCAAATATATACTTTTTTTCTTCTCTTCTTCACTTCTCCTGTGATCTCGTGTCCAATGGATTATTATTAACAATCTTATTTTTAAATGTACCCCTGTGTGAAGAATTTTCAAAACCAAATTTAAATTGAAGATAAAATGTTCAAAAATCCATAAGAAGGAAGACCAGCAATCTTAAAGATGTTTGTCAACATTTACCATCTCAACAGACATTCAAATTACCTGACTGTCATTTTCTCCCACTGATTGTACTATATTTCTATTTAACTTACAGGCATTATTTCTAAATGAATATCCAAACATATATTGATAATGTACATATTAATGATTTATCTTTCTTTGGTGCTCAGCTATCTAACTCAGTTATTTAGATGTGAAATAGAAAATTGATGATGAGACGAGGAGGAGAAGGAGGAGGAGGAGGAGCTGATGGATGGATGATGAGGATAATGATGTCAGCTTAGTATTATCTGAAAATTTGATGATTTCTCCTTCTATTCCCTCATCTAAGTCATTTATGAAGATGTTGAAGAGTAGTATAAATAACATACATAAATGTATCAGCTTTTCCTAACATACATAAATGTATCAGCTTTTCTAGGCCACTGAAATCTGGGTTATCTAAGAACAGAATTATTGCTAATTCTAAAATCTGAATTAGTAATATTACATAGAATATTTTTTATGAATTATGTAATCCATCCAGCAAAGACAAAGACTACCAGTTATGGATAGTGGATCATCATATGGTGGAAAGCCCATTGTAGTTATTATTGTTTGCCTAAGTAGGATTGCAAAATACATTTGGCATACATGATAAATGGCTGGTGGACTTAGGGTATATAATATATAGTGCAGATCTGGCATATGCTTTGAAAACGTTCCAAGGCACAACTTTCATAATGCTACATTAAAGCAATATGGCATTTAATCTGTTATCAAGAAGTATGTTTTCCAAAAGTATTCCAAAAAGAAACAGTCGTTCTATAGACAAATGTAGGAATACAAAATAATAAACAATTTCTCTCCTGTTCAAAACCTACAAGATCTAAAAAAAAAGCAGCATTTTATATATATTGTTTTGCTATGATGTAAAACAAATTGGAAATTTGTAACACAGTAATGATTTTGTTACGAATTAGAACATTTGTAACAAACCATTGTTGGAATTTGTTATAAAAAAATCAATTAGGAAATGTGTAAAAACAGGTTTTAGTAAACATTATAAAGTTTGCAGAGAGAAAATTGGTGAGATCAAAATTTTGACATGTGAAACCAGGAGTTTTTGGTGCAAGCTAGTTCAAATTAAAACCCTATTAAATTCAGTATGTTTTATTTACTTCTAAGTATTCACTAGGAACTCAACATTTATTCCAAAAACAAGTATGAAAACAAAATAGGACTCCATAACTGCTTGCATCTCAGCAGTGGAAAAAATGGGAAAGGGTTAAGACTGTGATCATGTCAAGAACATCCAAGAATATGGAGACCCTGACTTCTTCTAAGATATGCCAGTGCCATAAAAACTTCAAGAAGACTAACATTTATCATTCATGAAATGTCAAATTGCTTGAAGCAACATTGAGAAGCAAGTTGCTTACGTGGAATAAGAATCGGTATTTATCTACAGGATATGACTCAAAATATTTTAAGTTCTCACCTCCCCCTCCATAATAGTTACAATAATAAAAAATATCTCACTGTGTAAATAAGCTATTAGTTTGAAAATAAAGGTTGAGGAGATGTTACATGCATATTTGAATAATTGAGACAATCAATTTCATTGGTTTATATCTTGAATAAAAACTGTTAGCTAATGTTCAAATGCTTTTTTAAAAAACTTAAAAGTACCATTAGACCAGCTCAGGTGATCACAACAATGGAACGCTTTTTGGTATTCAAAGGATAAAATAGAAATCTATGATACCCAGACCTAATAATCACTAGGGGTGAGCAAATTAGGTCCAATTTAAACAAAACATTTAACATAGTTCAGAAAATTGATCTGATCTGATTTGGTTTGGAGCTATAAAGATGTCCAAATTGAACTTTAATTGGGATTACTAAAACATGTGTAAAATACAGAAAGAAACATCTGATACAGTTTAAATTTGGATGTGTTCATTTCGATTCAATAAATGAAACTAATCTATAAATTTGTCATGTTGGATCAATATGACACCCTAACCTGATCGAAATCAAGTGAATGCTTGTGTATTTCTACTGATCTCATTCTACAGGAGAACCTGTCAAAATTCCAGAACTGGTTGTGAGAATTCCAGGAAACAACCTGAAACCAGATGTCCTTAGTTTTCTGTTTTGTTTTGAACAAGACCTTCCACAACAAACCTCCATGGAGCAGAATTTTGCATTCTTGACTGCCCATTTGCATCTGCTTCCAGTTCGACTTTCCCAGGAGAAGCCTGACATTGGGCAAAGTAAAATATCACCATTGATAATGTTATCTAGTTTGGGCAACGAAATGTTTGCAAAAAAGCAAGCCAGCTGAGAGACCACCAAGGTTCTGCTCAAAATAAAATACCCTCCCAGTCTTTGGGGAAACAGAAACAAAACATATACCCAAATTTACAAATAATTTGGATTTTGACTCTTTTTTTTTTTTGTTCATATTACAGGTAGATATGGGTCCTTTGGGTCCAATTCAGTAATGGGATTCAGCCAGTTCGCACCTATTCGGGAGAACCGGTTGGTAACTTTCTAAGCAGTTCGGAGAACCAGTTGTTGGAAGAAATCTCATTTTGTTCTTTTTCTACTTTACAGGGCTAATCCTGTAAGAAAGGCAGGAAGGAAACACTCTGGTGTTGTTTCTAGCCTAATCTTTATTGCCCTGCTTACAGAAACTGCCTCTCCGGTTCACCCTTATTACATTGTAACAGCTAAGGCAAAGCGCCCGTCGACCTGAGTGATGTTGAGTTGGCCATGCCCATCCAGTAACATGACCACCAAGCCCCACCTACCCAGCTGGTCATTAGGGCAGAGAACCAGTTGTTAAATTATTTGAATCCCACCACTGGTCTAATGATTAGATAATTTGATCAGGTGAAGCCTGCAGTATATGTTTCATATGAGGATGAATTCTAGGGAAGGCTATTCAAAGAAATCAACTATAAGTATAATCTTTATTGTTATTGTACCTAAATACAATGAAATTGGTTATACCTATATTTGTATGTCTTGTCTGCCTATGTTACAATATATTCTTGGTCCAAAGACCTTGCCTGACCTAACATGACATCTTTTAATGAATTACTAAGACTCTGATGAAATTTCATATGAAAATCATCCCACTGTTTTATTTAACTTACCAAAGTGTGTTTTGAACCAGGATTTTTATATTTGAAATAGTAGGAGTATGAAAAACTTTGAAGAGTACTTTGATTTGACATTGTTGAGCCAAGCCACCAGAGGTGGGTTCCTACCAGTTCGCACCAGTTCGGTAGAACTGGTTCGTCAAATCTACCAAACCAGTTAGAAGAGGTCCCACCAGTGGACCCAGAAAGCAGGCCACACCTACAGAAGAGGGTCCAACAATTTTTTGAAACCCACCACTGGTCCTTGGATGTGATTATTCTACACTATCATGCTCATATTTATAAAACTCAGTGCCTCTGGGAAAGGTAAGGATGACTACTGCGTTTGTGGTGCAATCAGAACATTGCGTGTGTTGAAGTTGTTTTAACGCAAACCAAAGATGCCTTTTAAAAAACAAGTTTACATCATATTCTTATGCATGCCAGTGCTGTGTGTGAGTAATTTAAGGTGGTTCTGACAAGTGTCATCGGCATCTTCATATCCGGTCACATGGGCGGCAAGCCACTCCCATCCGGTCACATGGGCGGCAAGCCACTCCCACAAAGGAGGCCACACCCACAGAGTAGGTTCGAACAATTTTTGAAACCCACCACTGCGAGCCACCCTATTGAAGCAGATTCACAAATCACAGTGGACACCTATCGCAAATTGACCTGTGCTTTTAAAAAACAAAACAAAGCAAAAACATAAACAAAAAAACAAGATTCGGACAGTTGACAGACATTCAGACTTCCCTACTGCCTCAGATACGTTATACAGTTACCTTCCATGTATTGGAAATGATGAATGAAAGGGAGTTCGGCATGGTGGGCTTTCTAATACTGACATGAATGGATGGTCAATGAGCTTTAGCACCTAATTAAATTCTATCTATCAGAGCTATTTGTGGGTGGCAAGGCTAATCAGTCTTTTACACTGAGTGAATTAGTGTCTTGTAAGATTTGCCTAAATTGCTTTCAACAATTATTTGATGCTCCCCCTTTTTCCCTAGCAAGTACTCAAGAGAGCTGAGGAAATTTGAAATACTGTTTTATTTTTTTTTAATTCTTTCATTTCAAATTTTATTGGTGGGTGGGGGGGGTTTGCCAAGAACTTTTACATTACGGTTCAACTGTAAAAAGAAAGTAAAGAAAATGTCTATCTAACATATGTTTTAGAAATTTATTTTTGGAGGGATAAAATTGCACAAACTGATTACAAAGCTAGATGCAACCGAGTTGCTAAATTAACCCACTGGTCATTATGTAAAAAAAAAAAGAAGAAGACTTACTTGTATCCAAAAAGTCATGGGAGCACAAAGTTGAAAAAGTTACCAAAAATGGGAAGGTGAAGATCTTGTGGGACTTTTGAATACAAATGGATCGTCATTTGGAACACAACACACCAGATATCACGGTTGCAGAGGGCTGAAACATACAATTTATTGACATCGTGGTATCAGGAAATGCCAGAGTCGAAGAAAAAGAACTGGAAAAAATCTCAAATTATCATGACCTGGCCATTGAAACTACCCAATTATAGATGAAACATGTAACAGTGATACCCATTGTCATCAGGGACCTTGATTGGATTGGATTGGATTTATTACATTTATATGCCGCCCTTTTCCCCGAAGGGGACTCAGGGCGGCTCACAATTCAAGTCAGGGAAGGGGGTACAGACAGGGGATAAAAAGATGAACATAGCAATACACAATTTAAAAACACACAACAACCATACCATTCGAGGAGGGGGGTGAAAGCTCTTTAGCCCCAGGCCTGTCGGAACAGCCAGGTTTTAAGGGCTTTGCGGAAGGCCTGGAGGGTGGTGAGGGTTCGAATCTCCACGGGGAGCTCGTTCCAGAGGGTCGGAGCAGCCACAGAGAAGGCTCTCCTCCGGGTAGTCGCCAGTTGGCATTGGCCGGCAGATGGAATTCGGAGGAGGCCTAATCTGTTGGATCTGATCGGTCTATTGGAGGTAATTGGCAGCAGGCGGTCTCTCAAGTACCCAGATACCATGTCCAAGAATTTTATAAGATACATCAACAAATTGCAGCTTCCTGCAATAACACCAGCGGAATTGCAAAAAAACTGTGCTACTTAGAACATTGTATGTTTAAAGAAGGTACTTGGTTGATACCTAGAATGCTGACAGTAACTCGTATCAACCATTAGCACCAGTCAATTGTATTTGTGGTGCATTTTTGAATGTTCCAGCTGATACTATCCAGCTGGAATAATCAATTAGACTTTGGCTGAACTGGACAACTTGGACTGGAAAATGTGTAAACTGAATCCATCAAACTGTTGAAGAAGAAAAATGAAGTTTGAATGACTATGTGAACCAAAGTACATAAAAATTGAAAATGGAGAACTTTATAAAAATAACAGAAACCAAGGCAGAATAGAAGGAAAAACAGCAGGATGAAACAGCAGATTAAATAGATGGAAAACCAAAGCATTGCATGGACATCACTTTAAAAACATTGAAGGAAAATGTGATAACAACTTGACGTGGACATGGCTTAAGATGGGAACCATCAAGAAAGAAACAGGAGGTTTAATACAAGCACTACAAACTAAGGCCATGAAAGCCAAGATACAAATATCCACTGGCAATCCAAACTTCTGACTTTGCAATGACAAAGTTGAAACTGTTTCACATTTAATATGTATGTGAGTGTAGCAAAATTGCGCAAACTGATTAGAAAGCTATACATGACTGAGTTGCTAAATTAATACACTGGTCATTATGTAAAAAATACAACTTACCTGTATTATCATGGGAACATAAAGGGGAAAAAGTTGTCAAAAATGAGAAGGTAAAGATCTTGTGGGACCTTCGAATACAGATGGATCGTCATTTGGAACACAACATGCCAGATATCACAGTTGTCAAAAACCAAAGCGTACAATTTATTGACATCGTTGTACCAGGAGACAACAGAGCTGGAAAAAAAAGAAGTGGAAAAAATCATGAAATATTGCAAACTGGTCATCGAAACTATCCAATTTTGGTACCATGTCCAAGAATTTTATAAAATACTTCAAGAAATTGCAGCTTCCTGCAATAACACCAGCAAAACTGCAACAAACTGCACTACTCGGAACATCATACATTTTAAGAAGATACTTGTTCGATACCTAGGATGCTGGTAGAAACCTGTATCAACCATCTGCGCCAATCAATAATATTTGTGATACATTTTTAAATATTCAGTTGATTGAGTTTCACGTTTAATGAGTAAAGTATATAATAATACATGGGTGAATATACTTAGACATGAGACAATATTTTGAGGATTAGATGTTCAGCAGAGTGATGGCATGAGGGGAAAAAATGTCCTTGTGTCTAATTGCTTTGGCATGTAATGCCCTATAGAGGTGTCCTAAGGGGAGGAGTTTTAGGGTTAACTCTAAGACTAGTAGAGTACCACCAAAGGCCTTGGGAAAGTATTCAGATGCTAATGATGTCGTTGTTCAGTTACTAAGTTGTTGTGACTCAGCAGATGTCGTCTGTGAGTCTTTTCAGGATGCAAGATTAACACTGCAGCTGGGGCTAGTGAGTGGCGTGTTCTGGGGATCAAAGGACGGATGGTGCCACGCCCTGGTTGCAGGAGTCAACGTTCCTTGGTTCGTTCAACATTGATTGATCATCAGTCGTGGTTTATGTAAAATACACTTGGAGAAGTGCTTTGTTTCCTGTAACCCTGATTCAAGGCTACACTTGGAGAAGTGCATTGCTTGTAAGAGTTGTTTTGTATTCTGTTATCTGCTTGAAAGAGTCTTTATTTCTGTTTATTTTTGGGCTTGCAGCCAGTTTAAGCCGAGAACTGATAAAGAGAGTTCTTTTTAAGTTTGTCTGTTTGCCATTTGTTAACGAGCCGAGAAGGAGGGACAGAACACTAAGTCATGTCAAACTCCTCGTGAGCCATAGATAACTATAAAAATCAGATTTTTTCACTTTTTCTGGATGCAGATGTTGGACTTTGAAGAGGCAGGATAGAAAGAAAATTAATGGTTTTGAACTTTGGAGTTAGAGAAGATTCCTCAGAATGCCATATATAGTCTAAGGGTGAAAAAAAATGAATCAAATAACAAAAGTCTAAAGTTTTCACTTAAGGCACAAATATCAGGCTCAAATTTCAACATTTTGGACATATTATACAAACATATAGCATTTTTTTAAAGTCCTGATGCTGTGGAAAGGTGGAAGGAAAGAAAAGATCTGAAAGATGGATGAAGTCAATTATAGGAATGGCAGTATTGGAAGACTCAAAGGATCAGATTGTCCTGGATAAAATCTGTCTGGGCTATCACTAAGAATCAATACTGACCTGATGGCAGAATATTAATTAAAAAATTCTTCTTTCTATGTTGCTTTTCATCACGTAATGCTGGGAAAGACATGGAAAGGCTTGATAGAAATTGCTTTCTAGGAAAATATGTCTGTTAACTTTCATTCTGTTTTTCAATCAGCATATTATTTTTGCAAAAGTCATTCTACTATTATTTTAGCCTGTTTTTCTCATAATTTTAACCCATTTAAAATGCTTTTTAAAAAACAATGATTGTGTTATTTTTAACTGCAGGTTTATATTATATTTCTTTAAATGGAAAGTATTTGTTAATAGTTTCTGCTATTTCACAGTATATGTGGTTTATAAAGGCTTGAAATAAAAGAATAAAGTGGAGAAAGAAAGCAATAGAATACAAGGAAAGAAGACATGGGAAAATTTCAAATTTAAAGGTTTTTCCTCCCAATTCATCTAATCTAGATGAGATTATTTTTCACTTTCTTCACATTAGTTTCTATCTTTAAAAACAACTTTTATTTTTAAATAGTGACTTATAATGCAGGGGGCAGGGGAAGGTCTAATTGAGTAGTAATGAATGAATAACACAAAAATACACAATTATTAAGCACAGCTAATGTATAAATTAAAATATTATCAGGATTTTTTTTTCTAGTAATACATTCTTTCCTCCCTTCTCTGATTTCCCCAACCACTGACCCCAACCAATATATTTATACTTTACATTAAAATTTTGAGTAAATTGTGAGTTTCTGTGGGTTTGTGTGTGTGTTCTTGCATCCACCATCTCTGAAAAAAATTATCCTTTTTGTTATGACATTTCCAACATTTTTGTTACATAATTCGTCTGATTTGGTAATTATTGATGGAATTATATATCCTTTCTAAAACAATTTATATGAGTTCTCCCTTAAATAGTAACTTAGAACATTTTTATAGATTTTTTTTCCAAATTTATCCAACGGTTACACTATGATAATTTTGTGTTTTTAAATTTTGCAACCACTTTATCATACACTTCAGCATCAGTTTTGTTTCCCTGTCAATTTTCAGTAAAAAACTTGCATATACTTTATGTCCCACCTAATATGTCACCATGGTTTGTATGTCAGCATTCTTAAAATCTTTCCATTATCTTAACATTCATGTGGCTCATTCATGTTTTATGAATCAATGCGTTATATTACAACTAATAGTGAAGCTTTGTATTTTATCCGTTTCAACCCATCATTGTAAAACAGATTGAATGCTATATTTTCATTCTGAATATTTTGTGAGACTTAATGCGTCATAATAAGGTATTGAGCATGCACTGAAATTACTTTCAGTCAAAGAAGAGAATAGTTTTTTATGACAACATTTATTCTTTGCCAACAAAGTGTTTGAATAATAAAAGATAGCTTAGCTTCTTGGGGTTAATTCAGATCTAGTTGCTATTCCCCCTCCCACTTTCTTTTTAAAGAAAAAATGTTATCCATTGTCAAATGCGAGCAAGAGAATAAAGCTGAGAACAACTGTCACGAGTAAGAGTTTAATCTACTCTAAAATTTGCTGATACTGTTACTACACAGAGAAATGGATGGGTTTATCTACAAAGAAATGTACAAGTCAGCATCAGATAATTTGCCAATTTACAGCAGCTCCAGATAATCCCGGATCTACTAATTCATCAGCATTGTTTGACAAGCAAAGGGTAGCCATAATTATATGATATATAGATGAAGGGATGCGAAAATATGGGCCACCTTCCCCTAGAGCTGGAAGCACATGCAATGCCTTTATATATTGAGATGGGTGTACCTTTTCTGCAGTGGTGGGTTTCAAAAATTGTTCGAACCTACTCTGTGGGTGTGGCCTCCTTTGTGGGAGTGGCTTGCCGCCCATGTGACCAGATGGGAGTGGCTTGCCACCAATGTGAACGGATATGAAGATGCCGACGACACTTGTCAGAACCACCTTAAATTACCTCTCACACAGCACTGGCATGCATAAGAATATGATGTGAACTTGTTTTTTAAAAGGCATCTTTGGTTTGCGTTAAAACAACTCCAACACACGCAATGTTCTGATTGCACCACAAACGCAGTAGTCATCCTTACCTTTCACAGAGGCACTGAGTTTTATAAATAGGAGCATGAAAGTGTAGAATAATCAAATCCAAGTACCAGTGGTGGGTTTCAAAAAAGTTTGGAACCTCTTCTGTAGGTGTGGCTGGCTTTCCGGGGGTGTTCTGAACATTTTGGAAAACTGTTGTGGCCACTATGACTGCAGGTCTGTAGTTGTAGGTTAATTAAACTACGTCTATGGACACAATCTCTGACTTCCTTTCTTCAACTTGACTTTGTTCCCTTGTTCTTCTTATCATTTCCCCCCTCTAGGCATCTATTTGGCTTCTTCTATTTATATGGTTAAAAACTCCAACCCCCAACTTGAGAGACCGCCTTCTGCCGATTACCTCCCACAGACCCATTCGATCCCACAGATTAGGCCTCCTCCGTATTCCATCTGCCGGCCAATGTCGCCTGGCGACTACTCGGAGGAGGGCCTTCTCTGTGGCTGCTCTGGCCCTTTGGAACGAGCTCCCCGTGGAGATTCGGACCCTCTCCACCCTTCGGGCCTTCTGGACGGCCGTGAAGACCTGGCTGTCCCAGTAAGCCTGGGGTTGAGTCCTCTCCCCCCTACTCAAATTTGCTGTGTCTGTTGTGCTTTTAAATTGTTCGTATTGTCTGATTGTTTTTGTCTTACTTTTTGTAATTTCCCCTCTCTTGGCTATTGTTCAGCCACCCTGAGTCCCTTCGGGGAATAGGGCGGCCTACAAATTGAATAAACTCCAAACTCCAAACATTCTAGTGATATCCATTTTCTTTCCCACTTTCTTTATAAAATAATTTCTTTCATATGTCAACTCTTTTAAAAAATAACAATCTTGTCGGCAATAAATGAGGGTAGAAACCATGTATTCCTATAGGTGTTCTCTCTCTCTCATCCATCTATCTACCAGCTGTCAAAACACAAGTATACCAGACCCAAGAGATCAAGGTTGTTTTTTAAAAAACTCAGATGGAATTATATGTAAATGTGATAAAACCAAGCTCTGAAAACAGGAATTGTAGTAATCCAAAGTCAAGGAACAGGGTTGAATACCCATATTTATTAATTCATTTATTAACACAAATAGAGCTTCTATCAACTTCTGTGTGGTTTAGGGTCTTCTTATGACTAAATATAGCAAGCAAAGGCAAGACCTTTACTGCATCCAAGTGTAACCGATCTATATTAATAATATATGATACCCCAGATAAGCAAAGTCTATGATGACATTTGCTTAGTTGAGTTTTTCTGTTTCTTCGTTGGTTGGTTGGTTTGGTTTATTGGATTTATATGCCGCCCTTTTCCCAAGGACTCAGGGCGGCATACAACATTTAAAAAACACATATTACAAAAGTTAAAAAAAAAAATAGATAGAGTATCCCAAAAACAAACCCAATTAAGATTAACAATAACATTAAAGAAATCAATTAAAATTAACAATAATCATTTATTTTATTCTGTTCAGGCCAGGCTGGCTTGCTGGAAAAGCCAACTTTTTAGGGTGCGTCGGAAGGACCGGAGGTCGGGGATTATACGAAGCTCCGGGGGGAGCTCATTCCAGAGGGAAGGCGCTCCCACAGAGAAGGCTCTCCCCCTGGGGGTGGCTAGTCGACACTGTCTGGCCGATGGCACCCTGAGGAGGCTAACTCTGTGGGATCGCACTGGACGGTGGGAGGCTACCGGTGGCAGTAGGTGGTCTCGCAGGTACCCTGGGCCTAAGCCATGGAGCGCTTTAAAGGTCATGATTAGTACCTTGAATCGCACCCGGAAGACAACTGGCAACCAGTGCAGGCCGCCTAAAAGGGGTGTAACATGGGAGCACCTAGGTGCCCCCCATGATAACCCGCGCAGCTGAATTCTGGACCAGTTGAAGCCTTTGAGTGCTCCTCAAGGGCAGCCCCATGTAGAGAATGTTACAGTAGTCCAGGAGAGAAAGGACAAGGGCATGGGTGACTGTGCACAGAGCATCCCAATCCAGGAAGGGGCGCTATCCAAATACAGGTAGTAGTTTATGAAACCAAAATGGTTGCCGTAGAATATTTGGAATCTGAAGGGAAAGACCAAAAGTGCATCAGAGATTGCCAAGAGATGTCTCACATTTTCTTAATCCCCATCCTATGTCCAGAAGTCATAAGAGCATAAGGTCTCCTCCTCAGTTTCATTTTGACACTATCTGAGAGATCCAGTAAGACTACAGCTGTCCCAAGATCGAGAGTCTAAACATTGAAGGAGAATGTCAGACTTATCTCTCTTTTGCAGGTGACTTTTTCAGAAGACATAAAATGGACTTTGGTAAATAGCCAACCTATTAGATCTTCCAGTCTTTATCCCACCCCAGTAGATCATTGCTTTAATAGATTGATACAGGAATGCTGTTTACCCTTTTGTGCTGGAGTTCTTAACTGAATGCACAATAGACTCTGATGCCTGTGTATAATCTATCACAAGTAATGTATTCCAAGCGTGCGGTGAATTAATAAACATATTCACAGCATCAAAACTAATCTGCTTTCTTGAGATCATCCTATTTTTGTGTCCTATCCCACGGCCAGGTATGCCTAGAAGGTTGTTGTTGTTTTTTTACAAATTATTTATAAAGAACTCTTTTTATTATCAGCTGGCTTACATGTTAAATTAGAGTTAATGTCCCAATATTGAGCTATGAAAGGAAGGCATGTTTTTTAAAGATGCTAATGCGAGTGCCTAGTTTAGATTTTGCTTATGTGACCGAGTATGCAGAGGCGAAAGTATTCCGTTTTAGCACTTCCAGATTGGCTTCATTGTAAGAGTCATAGAAAGAAAATTACAACGAAGAGAAATTGCTGCAGGAGTTTTTGCAACAGTTCACTGCAGTCTCCTCTGCAGGGTTCAGTTCAAGAGCTCCGAGGGGAGCAAATCCCTTGATCTGCATGCTTTCCTCCACTCTGCTGTTTTTGAAAACCCAGCTCTCCCGAGATGACTTTGAATAATCTCTTCTGCTGTATATTCACAATCTCTTTGCTGGCATATTTGCTCCGTTTTGAATGTGGCCACTGGAACACAAACAAAATTGGATAGATAATAGTAAATTATTGGCTTGTAGCCAGAGGTGGGTTCCTACCAGTTCGCACCTATTCGGTAGAACCAGTTCGTCAAATCTACCAAACCGGTTAGAAGAGGTTCCACCAGTGGACCCGGAAAGCAGGCCACACCTATGGAAGAAGTTCCAAAAATTTTTGAAACCCACCGCTGACACACACACACACACACAGACACACAGAGACAGACAGACTGACACAGAGAGAGAGAGAGAAAGAAAGGAAGAAATAAATAAAGAAAAAAAGAAAAAAGAAAGAAAAAGTGTGAGAGAGAGAGATAAAAGAAAAAAAGGAAAAAGGGACAGAGAGACAAAAGGAAGGAAAGAGAGAGAGAGAGAGAGAAAGAAAGGAACTAATAAATAAAGAAAAAAGAAAAAAGAAAGAAAAAAGTGAGAAAGAGATAAAAGAAAAAAAGAAAAAAGGGACAGAGAGACAAAAGGAAGGAAAGAGAGAGAGAGAAAGAAAGGAAGAAATAAATAAAGAAAAAAGAAAGAAAAAGAGTGAGAAAGAGAGATAAAAGGAAAAAAAGAAAAAAGGGACAGAGAGACAAAAGGAAGGAAAGAGAGAGAGAGAGAGAAAGGAAGGAAGAAAGAAAGAAAGGAAGAAAGGAAGAAAGAAAGAAAGAAAGAAAGAAAGAAAGAAAGAAAGAAAGAAAGAAAGAAAACACATGGCCGGCAAGCCACTCCCTCCAGGTCACATGGCCGGCAAGCCACTCCCACAAAGGAGGCCACACCCACAGAGTAGGTTCCAAAATTTTTTGAAACCCACCACTGCTTGCAGCTATCAGCGTGATATTCCATATCCAGATAAAAAGAGGGCAATCCAAACCATTACAGTAACATGTTGCCTCGTTGCCTGGATGGCCTTGGCAAATGTGTGCTTATTGCACATGTGGGCATTCTGTTTTACTCGAGTCACTAATGGCTTTTATAATATATTTTTTTTCCTGTGATTCCCCAATCTCTGGCCAGGCCTTTACATTTCTGGAGCCTCCCTACTGATAATAGGTTTGTGATGGCGAATCTACGGCACATGTGCCATAGGTGGCACACGGAGGCCTCTCTGCTGGCACGTTAGCCCGAGCTGGGCTCCACCAAGCATGCACTGCTGGCCAGCTGATTTTCAGGTCTCTGCAGAACACTACACAACCCATCGAAATACATCAATCAGGAACAGGAAGTGAGTCATAGGAGCAGATAGAGGTAAATCCTAGAGAGGCAGGGAATGCATCACTGAACAATGGAGACGAATGCTAGAGAGGAATAAAGCTGCATACAAGACCAACATGACTCCTGTAACAGCATAGACATTCACGGGGGGCGGGGGAGTGCGGGGGCAGTGGTGGGATTCAGCCGGTTCGCACCTATTCGGGAGAACCGGTTCTTAACTTTCTAAGCAGTTCGGAAAACTGGTTGTTGGAAGAAATCTCCTTTTGTTTTTTTCCCCCCTACTTTACAGGGCTAATCCTGTAAGGAAGGCAGGAAGGAAACATTCTGGTGTTGTTTCTAGCCTAATCTTTATTGCCGTCCTTACAAAAACTGCCTCTCTGGTTAACCCTTGTTACATTGTAACAACTAAGGTGAAGTGCCCATCGACCTGAGTGACGTTGAGTTGGCCACGCCCACCAAGTCACATGACCACTGATCCCCGCCTACCCAGCTGGTCATCAGGGCAGAGAATTGGTTGTTAAATTATTTGAATCCCACCACTGTGCGGGGGGATACATTTTTTATCCCAGGAGGCTTCAGGGAGGCCCGCTAGGACCAAAATGGGGTGTGGGGCATCACGCATGCATGCGCAGGAGGACACGTGTGCATTGTATTATGAGTGTTGGCACGCACACACACGCTGTCTTGCACGCCCTTTTGGCACACGAGGACAAAAAGGTTAACCATCACTGACCTAGGGCATAGTTTTTCACCATGTATCTACGAACTAAGATTTAACACCAGTCAATTACATTTTAACAACATTCTCAAATGCTGAAAACACAGTCCTGGCCTCCATTTACCCATTTTGTGTGCCCTACAGTACTAGTTCTGATGAGCCCCTTAAAATGTTAACCGCAGCCAAGGATTGTGCATTATAGCATAGTCAGTACAACATTAAATAACAAGAGTTGTGTGTTAAGATAGAAGACTTGGTACAACTCTGTAAGAGCCCACATTTGCTGCTTTTTAACAGAGAATTTAAAGACGGGGCTATCCAGCCTGGTCTGTGGGAATACAAGGAATACATTTATCTTCCTTAGATTCCATAACTTTTCATATTTAAAAGCAAAGTTTAATTAAAGGAAAGGAAAAACTGGCATACTGCAAAGTACAGCAAAATTTCTCTAGAAACTTTGGGAGTGAGCCTTCTAAACTTTCCAACAAAAAAAAGGAAAATAGGTCACACTATTGTTTGGAATTATGCCATCATAAAAAAAAAATGGTGAAAGCAAGGAATAGTAGCACTCTTATGGACAGGAGATTCTGATGAACCATTTAACTGGTTAAAATTATTAGTAGCTATTTGGTGAGCAATTGTCTCATAGCAGCCATTATTAGCAGAAGTCATAGACTGGGCCCATGATCACAGAAGCTGTAGAGATGTCTCATCCATCTCCAGACTAACTTCTGAAGCTGTCTAAGGGAAAATACCATGTCAGTAGTGGCTCAAAATCCACACTATGACTCTGGATAGAGTCTTTCTGCAAGCATCTGGAGCCTTTTCAGTATGACACCGGCAAGCAGCTTCCCTATGACACTAAGAAGAGAGATCCCATGGTAGTTGTTACACTCACCCCCTACTGCCTTCTTTCTTATACAGTGAGACGATGTTTGCATCCTTCATTATTCCCGTCTTTCAGATGCATTTGCTTCAGCTGGTCCTGGGAGAGTTTCCACAAGTGCTTGCGCAAATTCCTCCACTTTGCCCTGATCAGAGCACGAGGTGGCGCAGTGGTTAGAGTTACTGCAGGCCACTTCAGCTGACTGCTAGCTGCAGTTCGGGGGTTCAAATCTCACCGGCTCAGGGTCGACTCAGCCTTCCATCCTTCAGAGGTGGGTAAAATGAGTACCCGGATTGTTGTTGGGGGCGATATGCTGACTCTGTAAATCGCTTAGAGAGGGCTGAAAGCTCTATGAAGCGGTACATAAGTCTAACTGCTATTGCTATCTATCTATCTATCTATCTATCTATCTATCTATCTATCTATCTATCTATATATCTATCTATCTATCTATGTAATCTTATCCTATCAGCCATCTATCTTTCTCTGTCTCTCTACCTATCATCCATCATCTATCAAGCTATCTAGCTATCCACTCCATCTCTCTCTCCCTCTCTCTCTCTCTCTCTCTCTCTCACACACACACACACACACACACACATCTATCTATCTATCTATCTATCTATCTATCTATCTATCTATCTATCTTATCTATCTATCTATCTATCTATCATCTATCTATCTATCTATCTATCTATCTATCTATCTATCTATCTATCTATCTATCTATCTATCTTATCTATCTATCTATCTATCTATCTATCTATCTATCTATCTATCTATCTATCTATCATCTATCTATCATCTATCTATCTATCTATCATCTATCTATCTATCTATCTATCTATCTATCTATCTATCTATCTATCTATCTATCTATCTATCTATCTATCTATCTATCTATCTATCTATCTATCTATCTTATCTATCTATCTATCTATCTGGGTGAAATGAGGACCCGGATTGTTGTTGGGGGCGATATGCTGACTCTGTAAACCACTTAGAGAGGGCTGAAAGCCCTATGAAGCGGTATATAAGTCTAACTGCTATTGCTATTACAGGTCTTGCTTATCTCAATTCATGGTCTTCCTTCCTTCTTCAATTGATGCAATCTCTTTGTTTGCAGCTTTATTCTGCTTTGGAAAATCCAGATAATGGAAAGCTAGAAAAGTTGTATAGATCAAAATGTATCCAGAGAGAGAAGAATAAATGTCTCCATTTAGCCATCGAGTTCCATGACTGATCTTAGCTCACTAATCATGTTCCTATCTAATGTATCCCCAAAAACCATTGTGAGGGGAAAAAATGAACGAAGGTTGCATTTGTATTAGGACCATATGATTCCAGGAAAAAGAGTAGAAATTTTAAGGAGTTATGAATAAGTGTTATATTTGTGCTTCCCTTCAAATCTGAAGCACTTTTTTTTAAAAATTGCAACCAAAGCATTTATTTATCTTTCTATTTACTAGTGTTCAGCCAGTGCACCAGTACAAGCAGTTTCTGGCTCTAAAAGCCACCAAGCAATTAAAAAAGTAAGAAAATATATCAAAGATCCCTTGTTTTACTTCTTTTTGTGATCAGGTTGGTCTTTCCCTTTTATGTTTATTTCTGTTCTTCTGCAAAATCATATTGCAGAAGATATTGCATGTATAGTAAGCTGACAAAGGCCTGCTTATAGAAAGTTATTTGAGAGTTAATACTAAATCTAACAGTGGAGAAGTCAAATGTAAGTCAGTAAAATCTCATAACATGTTGGCTGCAGACAAATAGATAAGCATAACATTTTCCAAATGTTTTTCTTTCTGCATTCCTGTGCCACAAACAAAGGCAATAACATTGAAATGCTGACATTTTGTAAATGGGAGGATTCAACTGATTGCTAAAGTGTCATTAAGTTGTAACGCTCTGTGATTGTGTTGGAACTGAAGGATGGTTTAATTATTGTCAACCCTGTGTGTACAGAAAGAAAATATAATTCTCAATGACTTTAGCCCTAACAGTCTTGCATTAACTTCAAGAGAGATTCTAATCCTTAAAAAAAATATTGGCACATAACATACTTTCAGTTAGATTGGAAATAGCAGTAATCCCTGAAAAAAAATGTGGAATGCAATGGAAAGGCTCATGATGAAGGTCACTTGCAGTATTGTCTATTTTTATTCTCATGCACCTTCAAAAGTTCCACTTCCTTCTGCTCTTCTGGGAAAACATGGTAATCAAGAGCCGAGGTGGCGCAGTGGTTAAATGCAGCACTGCAGGCTACTTCAGCTGACTGCAGTTCAGCTGTTCAAATCTCACCGGGTTGACTCAGCCTTCCATCCTTCCTAGGTGGGTAAAATGAGGACCCAGATTGTTGTTGGGGGCAATATGCTGACTCTGTAAACCGCTTAGAAAGGGCTGAAAGCCCTATGAAGCGATATATAAGTCTAACTGCTATTGCTATTGCTATGAGGAACTCTATAGTAATTGTTAAGTGCCTCGGAATTATTGCAGCAGCTGTACAAAATGCATCTTGCTTCAGCAACTTCACAATTAGCTTATGACTGAGACAGAATAGTGGGTAAACCAAGCTATTTATTTGGACATTTTTAATCCTGTAGTTCATACTCTTCAAGAAAGGTTCATTTTGGAATATAAAGAATGGGGGTAATAATTTGGCTATTTGCACAATTTGTCAACTTCACTTTCACAGTCATAGTTATAAGCTCCTCCTTTGAAGAAAAGCAATGTGCTTCAATAATCCCTTATGGAAAATGATTCTAGTAGCAATACGGAATGAAAATGAAACCAAAATGACTCAAGGCTGACCTTTCTGAATGAAGATTGAATAAACAACCTCATCAACTCTCCCTACTTGCTTTGCTAATTGCTGCATCTCGGTGAAATAGTGACAGTTGTACAGTAGCAAAACAGTATTGGCGAAAGGTAATGCCGTTAGCCCCATGAACTCTTTTTAAGCCTTTCCTGTTTTGTTCCGGAGTATTTCTATGCTTTTCAACAATTCTTCCTTGAAAACAGTTTTGTTAATCAAAAGGTGTCTTGAAAATCTTGCTGAATGCGTTACCCTCTTAACTCCTTGTCTTTTTCTCATTAAATTGGATAATGTGCAAATTATTATTAATTGCTTCTTAAATCCTACATTCTAGCCTCATGCCATATGCTAAATAAAATAAATACAACCAGCCTCATATATTATTTCTTTTGAATTAATCATAAATTGTTAACTTCTTGTTGATTGCCCCATATACTATTTACCACAAATATTATTTAATGAATAGTAATATTTATTATAGTTTCATGTTTAGACTTCTGGACTACAGGCCCTGTTTAATATCTTGTAATTGCACAATAGGATTGAAGCGGTATGAAACTCCAGTTCATAATGTTCTCTTCACTTTAATTTTGGGCCCAAAAGTGACACAAGTAGGGGTGGCAGCCTACTAGTTTAACAACTGGTTCATTGCACGCGCACATACCTGATGTGCCTGATGCACGCTGCACGCGCATGCACATTTGACAAGGGAACAGCTGAGATGCAGCAATCCACTCTGCCGTGCCAATCAGCTGGGCTAAAAACAAGGAAATAAAGTATAAAGTATAAAGAGTATAAGAGAAGCTATTAGAGAAACCTGAGAGTAACATTAACCTATATCATGGAAATAGATTTAAAATAATGAGGAATCCTTGGGAGATATTTTAACGACTTTCAGGAAAGCCAAATAATTGAATGATGTGGTCTAGAATTGCATAAACATAGGAAAAATACCACAGTGAATAATTCACACTTACGGTGTCCTCAGATCTCAGCCATGCATTTGGAGACAACAGGTGTAGGCAACATATGAGATAACCACTCTGATACGTTTGCTAATAGAAAGATGTTATACGCATCCAATGGGCAGGCATTTTATAGACGAAATGAATTGCAGCCTCATTGTATTATATTAAACACCATAATAAAGCTCATAATGAAATGTATACATGACTGATTCAGTGGAGGTCCTCCTGCTCCTGCTCTAATCATTACTAAACTGAAGGAGCTTAATGTAGTGTTTGGTGAGCTATAAACATTCTTAGTGTAGTGAACATATTAAGTATTACTTAAAATGGAAGACTTATTTTGGATAATGTCATTTGTCTTAAACACCTCTTTTATGCTTCAGTCACAATATAGTATTGATATGATCATATATAATTGCTTATATGAATAGAGATACACACACTTATATTAACAATGAGAGAAAGTTGTTTCCTGTAAGGCAGATGGTTGATGTCTGAGCAAAATAAGGTCTTCACTCTGTGTTGTTGTTAGTTGCGAAGTCGTGTCTGACCCATCAGGACCCCATGGACAACGTTCCTCCAGGCCTTCCTGTCCTCTACCATCCCCCGGAGTCCATTTAAGCTCACGCCGACTGCTTCAGTGACTCCATCCAGCCACCTCATTCTCTGTCATCCCCTTCTTTTTTTGCCCTCAATCGTTCCCAACATTAGATTCTTCTCCAGTGAGTCCTTCCTTCTCATTAGGTGGCCAAAGTACTTGAGTTTCATCTTCACTCTGTAGTGAAGTCTTAGTCGGAACCAGGGGTGGGTTTCTCGCCCCGTTCCAACCGGTTCAGTTGGAACAGGGCTGGCGGCGTCCCCGCGCACGCGTGTGCACGCGTGCAGCACACGCATGCATACTAGCGCCTGTGCGATGCTCCAGCTGCTCCTGGAGGATCGCACAGGCGCTGTATGCATCCTGCGCATGCATGGAAGCGCAGAACTCGTCAAAACCGGGTAAGGAGCGCGGGCGCGCGGGTGGGCCCTTCGCCGTTCCCGGAAGTTACTTACTTCCAGGTTCGCCGACCAACCGGTTCGCAGGGACCGCCGCGAACCGGTTGAAACCCACCCCTGGTCGGAACCTAGAAGCTGTCAACCCTATGATGGTGCAGAAAGGTGCTTTTTTGTAAAGCTTTTTCATAAATAGATCACCATCCAAATAATTAAGCATCTTCATTATCTAGACAGATAAGCCATTATAGATATTTAAATCAGTTTGCAGAACTGATAAACTATGACTTTTTTAAAAAAAATCTGACATAATTATTTTATATACTTTAGAAATACAATGCACAATTAAAGTAATAAAAGCCTGCACTCTTTAATGATGAATTGCTAGGTGAGAATTTTTAATATAGTTAGATAAATGTCTTGTTTTATCCTTTATACTATTAATTTTCATACATCATATAAGATGTAATGTATATAAGAAAAAATATTCAATAGATTTGTATAGTATATGGCATATCATACATTGACTAGCAATATATGTTAACAATAGGTATTTGATAGATTTTTGAACAGCATACATTCACATACTCTACTATATTTATCTTTAAAATGATTATAACTGCTGATAGATCCACAGAAAAAAATCTGAATCCTTTATTTGATAGTTATATAGGAGTCCATACGGTACATAATAGAAACCTCATTGTCTCCAATAAGTGGGGCAAAAAGGTCTCAGAATAACATAGTCTTCTTAAAATACTCATGGTGTTCCTGCTGGAAATATCACTGTGTCAGCACCTCTCCATTAAATAATTAGGAAAGAAAGACCACGAGACTCCATGTGTGGAAATCAAGTGTACTTTTACTAATTAAAAATGATTAAAGGCATAGCGAAGCGAAATCTGAATATTTAGGCGCGAAAGCGATGGATATATAGAATAGCCCATTCCCCTCCCCTTGGCATCACAGTTACAGTCCAATCATAATTCTCCCAAGTGTCAGGTGCGAGATAACTTCAAAGGCATCACGAAGATGGAATGTCGGTGCCATTAGTCCTGGCGGGAAACTCCCATGCACGCGTAGTCCGATCAGCCGGTGAACTCCAGAACCTTCCTCCAGCACAATGAGTAACCCCTCCCAAATACCATGCCCCCCCTCCCCGTTTCATGGCAGCCAAAGCAACAGCAAAGCAGAGGCTGACACACTGAGAATTACATAGGTTGGAATATTACCGAAGACACTGCTAATGGCAAACCTATGCTTAATAATCCTCTCCTTTGTCCTCAGCCTAACTAGTGTAATTTGTCTTTGCCTCCTAAATTACGCCATGCAGTTCTCTCACCACCAGCAGACCATAACATGAACCAGCAGAAAAGGAACCCATAATTTAATGATGGCGATCTCCTCAAATACTAGATATTTTTAATCTGATGACCACTCATCTATAATTTCTTTGTGTGCCTTTCTTTCTCAAATCTCACATGATCCTAAACTCTTACAATCTTACAATGAACCTATGCTAAAGATTTCACTTGAATGTGATTTCAGCATTTCTGGCTAAAATCATGAAATTTAGTAATTTCAGGAATTTTCAGGGTTTTTTTTTAATAATGAAAAAGTACAAATAATGAACTTTGGAATTTCAAAAGTTGACCCTTAAAATTACAGATGTTACAACGTGATGCAACGTGATTGTGGCAAAACACTAGAGATATATTTGTCAACAAAATAAAGACCATTAAACCTGAAGTTGATATTCACAGTATATTCATGTTATTTACAAAGTTTGTTTCATGGGATGTCAAAACTTTATAGTAAACTTAGCCCCTAAGACAGAGGAAATCACTCCTTCATGCTTCAGCATATTTTGATGACTTTTCTGGGGGGGAAAATGTAGCTGGCTAGACTTTAAAAGAAGGCTAGCTGGTTAGCCTTCATTTAAAAATGACTTTAAATTCAGTCCCTTCCATTAACATCACCAATGTAGAATGGATAATTCTATAGTAGTGTTTTACTTTCAGAGGAAAAAAAATAGCTGAGAAAAGCCAATGACAAAGTGAGATATCTATGACTGGAATATCCTATCTGTTTTACTATAGTAGTAGCATGCTTCCTGTCTGTCATTATTATGCATGAGCTGAGAGACCAATTAAATAGAAAATATACAATAAGAATGCATGGACAGCTGTCACAGTTGAGGTGAGATGGAAATCTTTGATGACACTAGAGAATTTAGATGTGATAGTTGCAGCTTGGGCATTCACAGAGGAATGTAAGGCTTGCCTATGGCCCATATACCACATGTTCCTAGTTTCTGGCTGTTTGTTCATATACATAAACAAATACTGTTGCTTGTCAGAAATGAGAAGTTTCTTTCTATAAGAAAGAAGAGACTTCTACTTCTCCTTTACCCCCAGAGAATTCAGTTGCAAAAGTTATGTAATGGCGCAGCTTGGGTATCATTTTCTAATTTAGTATATGGGACAAAAAAATACTGGCTGTTGTGTTACCATTTCCTATTCATGTCATACTTAGACATATTCAGTGTCTAGGGAAGAATAATTCAGAAAGCTTCACTTTTATGGGAGAGCTTCTTCACTTTATCTGCTAGCTTCGTTTTCAAAATTTGTCACCTTTCAAAAGCTGATTTTTTTTTCAAGACAGCTTACAAAACTTTCAATATGCCCTTGAAAATTCTAAATAATTAAAATATGCAACAGAACACAACCTAAGAGGATAAAACACCAAAATCAGTAATTAAAGTGTTTTAAATGTTTATAAACAGGAAATTTTCTTAAGATAAACACGCTAATTGATGAAAATGCCTGGGGGAATAACACTGTCTTTGCTTGCAAGAAGAAAAGACAACAAAATCAGCATGAAATATATCTCACTGGGAAGAACATTTTAAAGATGGGGGCTACCACTAAACACACACAGAGAGAGAAAGAGAGAGGGGGAAAGTGAGGAAGGGAGAGAGGGAGGGAGAGAGGGAGAGGGAGAGGGATGGAGGGAGAGGGAGAGAGGGAGGGAGGGAGAGAAGGATAGAGGGAGGGAGAGAGAGGGAGAGGGAGGGAGAGAAGGAGAGGGAGGGAGAGGGAGAGAGGGAGGGAGAGGGAGGGAGAGAGGGAGAGAGGGAGAGAGAGGGGGGAGGGAGAGAGAGAGGGAGGGAGAAAGGGAGAGAGAGAAGGAGTGGGAGAGGAGACCTGAGGGAGAAAGGGAGAGAGAGAGAGACTCAGTATGAAAGGCACTTGAAGCTACAACTTTGAAGATAATCTAATTATGAGCAGGATGTAATAATCAATGAATATTATAAAGATTTGGCATGATGTATCCGTAATGAAAAGCAAGTTTCACTTCAATGAAGCTACCCAAACTCTAGTTTCTTTGGCATGCATGCAAGGTTTTCTCTATTTATGACTCAACTGTTGTATATGTCCTGTCCAAACCTGCTTAGCAAACATCTTTCTGATCTCTAATAGAAAGCCAAGCATGTGTAGCTGCTCTTCTACACACTTCCATCCTTTTTTTGAGGGAGAGGTGTCTGTTACTGTATTCCCATTTACTTGCTTATTTACCTTGTTCTTTATTTTGTGAGTCTGGATCGGTTAACATCAAAATCAAATCAAATCATTCAATCTATAAAATAAAGGTCTCTCTTTAGAACTGGATAGCCACTGATTTTGCTCTTCACATGCCAAGGAGGGCAAGCCAATGCAACTGCTTGACCCTTCACCATCTGTCCCCTTTAGTAGTCCATGTCCAAAGCTCATGGTTATCACATCCCATTGCTTCTGCTCTCAGAGGGTCTAAGTAGGCAGTACCACCAACTTCCCACTCAGGAGGACACTGAGATGGATAGAGCTTAGTCTTGGAGAGATGGCTTCTTTTTACTAGAAGACAAGGAGTTACATTCATTTCTAAAAAGTCTCCACCGTAGCAATTCATTTACTGATAGCCAAAACTAGCTAATTCACCTAATGCTTTCAGAGTTTCTTAGATTTCAATATTTCAAGGAAAAATATGGAAAACCAACGATTCTATCATAGTCAAAGATGAAAGCAATATTTAGAGATTGGAGGTTAATAAATTCTGGTATTCAAGATACCATATTTTTGATTCGGTATTGAAGTATGTCAAACACAACAATAGCTCTTGTTTGGTTTTCCCCCCCATTTCCTCTGTTCAGCACTTTGGTTTCAGTTTATTTCACTGAAGAAGCAAATTAAAATCCAAAATCTGCAAGGCTTTAAATATATCACCTGGATGAATTCAAATGCAGGAATTCAAATGGTAACATTGCAGAGCTTCACCAAGAAAAGAAAGTAAAAAAAAAAAATCAGTTTTGCACAGAGATTTTCGGCACTACTTGAAATGTTAAACTCTCAAAGAAGAAAATAAATCACTTCATTTTTTTCTTAAAAAAACATTGAAGGAGAACAGCTGAGGCATAAAAAAGTGCATATAACTTGATTTTCTAGTACAACATTTTAATACCTCTTCAGCAACTTTTAGAGACAATTAAAGCACTCTGCCTAATGGGTGAACCTTTTGAAAAGTCCAATAATTATTTCAGCTGAATATATTCAAAAGCATCTCTCTTTGATTTAAGGTACAAATCTATTTGCCTTTATAACCAGAAATTATACTGTTCTGCTATTTTACCGGTATGTATTTTAAGATTATGCCTAAATAAAATAATCAACATTTCTTGTCATGTAACCTGGGCTGGCAATGCACAAATCATTCTCCATCATTCCCATAGTTGTTCCAAGCAACATTGATTGATTTCCGCCTATATTACCAAATGTACATTTGCAAGGGTTTTGAATTCTTATGTAATTATCAATTAAGATGTCAGATTATTTAGTTGTTGATTTAATTTGTATTTAATATTGTCCATTGCAGTGATTTCATTGCAAATGGCAACACTAGAAAAAATATAATGAGGATAGTGACCAAAAAAACACCTGAAGTGTATTTCACATTAGCAAGAAAGAATGTAGATTCTATTGATTTGGATTAAGGTGAGATTACTTGATCAAAACTTCCTTTTCTTTGTTTATTGGATACTTCAGATGATAGTTGAGAAATAAAAGTCCACCTTCTGTTTTATCTTGGAGATGTAATATGGGATGTGGAGATAATATCTATGATTAGCTTTCTCACTAGTGTTCCAATTTGGCCTGCCATTCAATATGTTTATGAGAAGAAAAAGTCTAAAAATATTGATATCAATCAATCAGTCAAATTATTATGGCCAATGGTAAGATGTAGATACAAGGATGCAGAAACAATATTATAGTGGAGAAAGGGAGATTGATAGATGTAGATGAGCAATTTATATTAAAAAGAGGAGAAAAAAGGATGAAAACATTTAAAACACAGTAGGTGGAAGTTGGAGTAACCAAACATGTTTAAAGTAAGTAGTAAGAATTGCAAGAAGTGCTTTGCTGTTAAATAAGAACAAAGCCAAATTGTATAACACTTGTGCAGAATATTAAAATAATCATCTATTAAGACATTCAGATTTTTAAAAATCTAGTGATAAAATCAGAAGCATACACTAAAATAATAAAGTTTCCTGAAGTTTAAATGATGCTTACTTAATGTCTACCTAGCTGTTTATTATAATAATAACAACTTAGGGCCCTATAAAAGATGAGGAGATTGAATCTAAAGTTATCTGTTGAACCTAAAGTTATCTGTTGCCTAGTTTTTAATTGCAGCAGTGATAAATTTAGCTACTTTGTGGGCAAGGCACCATTTCAGTGTGAAAGGAGATAATGAATACAAAAAATTATCTCGTCTCCCTGGCATTTGCACTAAAAGGAAAAGTATAATGTTGTTTTCAAGATTCACATGGAAATTATAGTAAAGAAGGACTTGTTAGATTTTTTTTTCAATTTGCCCCAGATCATGTACGCTAGGATACAAGGAGGTTGGCATGCTTGCTATATAGAAGTATTGATTGTGCCTAGCTCTGAAAACTCTATTAAGCTTAAATCACGGCTTTGTAAACCTGAATAAATTACCCAAACTTGGGTAAAGGTGTTTTTTTTCTTTGGGTATCGATATACAAAATCATTATTCATTCACAACAGGGATATTAAAATTGACTTAAAGAGTTTTACCTACATTGGGTAAAAGGGACTTTCTGATAAGCGGGTTTGGGAAATGAAGGAAAAGGTTTGGGAAGCTTCGACTTAGAGGAATGTACAAGAATCTCGCTGTTTCTCAGGAATCAGTACTTAGTAGATTTCAGTAAAGTATCGAAGAGACTACAGGCAATCCAGCAGTTGTTACTATCATGATGACATTATGTCAAAATGGAATGCTTTCATTTATAAAGTATTTGGGGGTTATGAGAATGGTGTATAGCTGAAAAGGTAATTTTATATCAAAGAAAATGTCAAAGATGGATGGAAGATGGATGTTCATTCTCAGCCTATAAATTTGCTCTATCTATTAGGAAAAGAAATGTGAGAATTTGATTCTGTATGAGCAAGATTTAATGTGTTGATTAAAAAAAAACTTGAGTCACTTTGGCTTATTGTTACATTTTTAAAGTTTCTTTAGTCGCTTTAATTTTCATTTTGCTTATTTTTACCTTTTTGTTTTTTTGTTTTTTGTTTCTGGGAAATGTATCATTTTATTTATTTATTTTTGTTTTAGAAAAAATGAAAGTTCTACTGATTTGAGGTAAACTTTGATTAATCTTCTTTTACCCCAAATTGTTTTAGTTAGATTAATGGAAAGAAAGAAAGAAAGAAAGAAAGAAAGAAAGAAAGAAAGAAAGAAAGAAAGAAAGAAAGAAAGAAAATAAATCATTTCTAGGGGTTTTCTTCAGAACTCTGATTCCTAAACTATAAGAGGCCCATATTTTCACCATTATTCCTAAATATAATCATTTCCATCACTACTGCTGTGGCAGGCTGGAATAGATAAACAGCAGGCAAGTTAAAAATAAGGTTTAAAAAACCAGAGCCTCTTTTATAAGAAAATAAATATTTAAGGAACTGAAAGTGGCAAATATTTATCGCTGGAAGTACAGAAAAACATCAGTGTAGCCTTTGGCTGGGTGTGCTGGCTATGGAAAATAAAATGTATAAAATGGCCTTAATTGTTTTGCTTTTAATTTTCAGTTTGGGATTCCAGATAAAATAGTTCCTTTCAAGACTGCTCAATAGGATATTGGAACCAAATAATTTATCAAGTGACAGAAAGACTGGAGACTTTACCTTCCGATTTATCTGTTTATGGTGGACAGTTCAAATAAATGCTAATTCAACATGCAGTCAGAAAGAGGGTAAAATTCAATCTTTATCACTAAGGTTATTAGGAAAAAAAACTAGAAATCTAATAGCTAATACTTAATGTCCTTTATATTAACTTGTCATATATCATCAATTTGTTATTTATCATCTTTAAAACTTCCCTGTGTGGGATTAATTGCCAGCTGATGCAAGAAGGATAAATATTTATATTCTTGTTTATTGAAATGATGATAGAAACCACAAACATCATATGGGGTAATTCCCACTAGCTTAGATGGCTTTAAAATACAATTAGATAATTAATGAAGAATTGGTTTATTAATGGGTATAAACTGGAAATGACAATATGAGCCACCATATGTGAAGCTAGCATATCGGGGCAAGAGGGAATGATTTAATTAGAGATACAAGATTCTTCTTATAGTTTTATGTTTCTTCTCTTTTTGCGGGAGAATAATTTGGAAGCAAGTGGAATTATTTATTTGCCACCTATCTCACCATGGGGCTTTTCTAGGCAGCTTTCAATAATAAAAGGAAGAAAAATAAAAAGGCATGTAAACAGAAACAAAATAATAGAACAATAAACAGTGACAAATGAATGCATTTAATGCCTCGATTGCTGTAATGTCTGCAAATATTCCTTTTAAATGGGAAGGCGGGACAAAAGAAAGGAAACTTTTTGTAAAAATATATATATAGTTGGTCTGTTTATTATTTAATGATTCCAATCCTCACTCAAGTTAATCCTCATTCTAACTCTTATTCCATTCCTTTACAAAGGACACATTTGTAATGCCTCCAGTTTTCATAGCAAATACTAACAACTAGGAGAAGGATTTATTTTAAACCCTCAATTTAAAATAAAGGTATCCTTAAATATAAATTTCTGTTGAAATCTGTCTTAAACTCATCAGACTTTCTTTTCTGCTGCAATTTAGATTTTGTTAAAGGTATATAAGGTATATCCTTTCATTTTAATGAAACCATCCATTCTCCATTTTTCTGTTGTATCTGACTCTTGACACTTTATAGGCATTTAGGAAAGTGCTCTCCATGCTAAAAACAACAACAACAACAACAACAACAACCCAAAAACAAAATCCTTTTTCTAGATGCTCTCCATGCTAAAGAAAGCCCTTTTCTAGAGAAGCAGTTCATGATACCCCCTGACATATTACTGTTGGTTGCAGCTAATACACACAGATTTCTCCCTTTGATGCACACTCACTCCACTGACCATTTGCCAAGAACATCTTCTCATGACTAAACCTCAGTATTACTGCCCAATGCCATTAAGGTAGCTGTTGTGGCCCAGCAGGAGCCGTTGGAGCTGCCCCCAGACTCCGACAACGAGGGGCCCTATGAGTCGGCTCTGGAGGATGTGGAGGACCCTGGACAGGGTTCCGACTCCGAGCATGGCGCAGAGAGGCTGGTTGGCCACCAGGAGGCGCCTGAGCCTTGGACCAGTGGGGAGGAGACAAGGGAGAGTGATCCGGACGCCAGCAGTGAGTTGTTCCTGGATGCCCGACACCAAAGAGCTAATAGGCATCAGGAACAGTTGCGCAAGTACAGGAGGTAATTGCACTCAGCTGGTGGTCATTAGGCTCCTCTCCAGACTATAAAAAGACTGCTTGTGCAAACGCCCCTTTTGCAGAAGTCAATGGAACTAATGTTGGAGAACATTATGGTGAGCTTGGCAGGCTGGATTGCTGACAAGGTTTGTCTGAATTGCTGCCAAGGTTTGTTGGACTTCAGTTTATTGTATTTATATGCTGCCCTTTTCCCCCCGAAGGGGGAACTTGCTGCCAAGGTCCTTATCTGTTTGTTTATTTGGCTTTCAGCCACCGAGATTCTGGCCTTGTTATTAAAGGACATTCCATTTAAGCTTGCCTCGGCTTTTGTTACTGGATGGAGGAGGGGGTCAGAACAAGAACTATACATCCATGGCCCTGTGGCCACTTTGCTTGGGAAAAATAATCCATGGGAAAAGCAGTGCTATTGCTGGATTGCTGCCCAAGCTTGTCTGTACCGGTTTGCTGCCAAGAACCTGTCTGTCTGTTAATTAAATGCCATAACTTATCTTTGGCTCGGAGTGTGTGTTGGTGTGGGACGAGAGGGGTCAGAACAGGTAGCTAAGACCAATTTTAGGAATTTTCACATAGAAATGGTGTTCTTCCCATTTTCATCTCAGGAGATGACATCCCAAGTGGAGAAATAGAATGAGGATGACATAAATAGGGATGGGAATTTGCTTAGCAGTTTTACATACTCCGGAATGAATGGAACAAGAGGAGGAAGAGGAGGAGAAGGAGAAGAAGATCCTTTCTACTCTGGCTGCGTTTGGAATGCTTTTTGCACTCACAAACCCAATTTTAATCTTTTTCTAAGCAGGATAACAGGGCAAACAGAACACTTCCATTTTTCATTACTGTACCTACCTATAACTCACAAAAGTGGAAAAAATATCTTCTAATAATTATGCAAAAATATATAGTTTCCTTTCCATGTTGCCTGCTTTAAATACAACTTCAAGATGAGAAATGTGGTCAGTTATGCTATATACCTTAATATGTATGTAAGACTGTTTTTTTAAAAAATCATGTATAAGGCTCAATCAAGTATGATTTATTGCTCAAGCCTAAACTTAACTACACATTGTTCTCTATTCAATTTCAACTGGAATAATTCTTTTACAACTAGGTTAAGTGTCTAAGAAATCTTCTACTGCCACCCAGCAAGAAAAAAATAAATATTGCTAGTAACTGTATCTACCAAATATATATTGCACACAAAGAAAAAAAAATATTTAAACAAACAAATAAAAATCTTGAAGGCCTCTTGACTCTCCACTTTTACTGAAGTACGCATTTTGATCATACATGATAGTCAAGTAATAATTCTGGTTTTTGACAGGAAAACAATAGGATACTGCTTTTTTCTGCTTTTCTCTTTACAATATAACTGCATTATACCTGTCACAGCTGAATTGTATTACCTTCTTTTTTTCTTTTGAACTGTATCATGAGTGACCTAGAAAGATAATTCAAATAGCACTCGGTTTCTCCATTAAGGGAAGCCAAGCTTTCATTTTGCTATATTTTGCTAGTTTCTTTGTCAAGGTTATCAATTTGTAGAAACAATGCTATCATAAAATACATAATTGACTGCCCCATGATCTGTTCAAGTGTAAGTATTTGAACTGGGCTTTTATGCAATCCCAGAACTCAATTTAAATCCAGTCTTAATTACAGTAAGACTCCGACTGCCTTTGTAAAATTCTGATTAAAGAAATAATGCAATGCCATTAATCAGCCAGAGAACAAATGAATCATGACTGTAAAATCACTCATTCTAGTTTACAACATAAAGTTAAGATTTAAAGAAGGAATTATGAACCATTAGGGAGAATTAAAGAAAGTTCAGCAACTGCCAGAATGAGAATCTCCTCCAGGTTTTACAGGTCTTAAAGCAAAAAGAAAAAACTCTTCAGCTCACCAGATCCTTTGCTATTCACCAAGTGAACTGAGCTATGGACAAGGCTGAATAGCAATAGCAATAGCAGTTAGATTTTGCCATCTTCTGTTAATGATATTATCTGCTGTGTTAGTTCCTAATTGATGGTTTTATTGTTTAATGTTTTTATGTTGTAAGTCACCCAGAGTCATTGGATTTGAGATGGGTGGCAAATCAATTCCTAAATACATACCAGTGGTGGGTTTCAAAAATTGTTAAAACCTACTCTGTGGGTGTGGCCTCCTTTGTGGGAGTGGCTTGCCACCCATGTGACCGGGTGGGAGTGGCTTGCCGCCCATGTGACCGGATATGAAGATGCCGACGACACTTGTCAGAACCACCTTAAATTACCCCACACACAGCACTGCCATGCATAAGAATAGGATGTAAACTTGTTTTTCAAAAGGCATCTTTGGTTTGCGTTAAAACAACTTCAACACACGCAATGTTCTGATTGCACCACAAACGCAGTAGTCATCCTTACCTTTCACAGAGGCACTGAGTTTTATGAAATAGGAGCATGATAGTGTAGAATAATCCTATCCAAGGACCAGTGGTGGGTTTCAAAAAAAATTGGAACCTTTTCTGTAGATGTGGCCTGCTTTCCAGGTCCACTTCTAAGCAGTTCGGTAAATTTGATGAACCGGTTCTACTGAATAGATGTGAACTGGTAGGAACCCACCTCTGATACATAGATAGATAGATAGATAGATAGATAGATAGATAGATAGATAGATAGATAGATAGATACATTCATTCATTCATTCACAAATGAATCTGTGAATTTTAATTTATTCCTCCTCCTTCCCATGTCTTATTTTCTTTGTGTGGATGACACAGTGGCTGCCATAAGGCATATGCATAACTGAAGCTGAGCATCAAAAAACAGAAGGAGATAGGCAGCCAGGGTAGGGCAAAGACTTCTAAGAGTTCCATGATCCTTACAGAGGAAGTGTCTCCTTCCCATCAGGATAGGCTGACCTCTTAACCTACTTGATTGTGAAAGCCAGGTCAGCTCTATACAAGATCACATCCTGCTGCCACTTAATCATTAAGGGATTTAATGCAGCATGTATCCCTGAGACTTGTCTGGTGTTCATTTCACCCAGCTCAGTGCAACATCAGTTAGAGGGTTAGGAGGGAAGTTGATGTAATCAAGAAAAGTATTG
The DNA here is from genome assembly GCF_051295495.1 of Thamnophis sirtalis. NCBI lineage: Eukaryota > Metazoa > Chordata > Lepidosauria > Squamata > Natricidae > Thamnophis > Thamnophis sirtalis. Next base: position 65,225,951 of record NW_028261392.1, on the reverse strand, counting down.
GTTCGGTCATCAGAAATGTTTTCCAAAATAGGACAAGCTAAAAGACTAGCCACGAACCAAAATAACTTTTCTGACCCCGATGACTAGAGTTTTGTCACTATAGTGTATCATCATCATCATCATCATCATCATCATCATCATCATCATCATCATCATCATCATCATCATTGATTGATGAAACGTGCTTAGAGTCCAGTATTGTTACTCTGACTTGTCTCTATATGTTGGGATTCTTGCAAATTCTCTTCTGGAAGTTTATGTAAAGCACACACACACACACACACACACACACACACACACACCAGTAGTGGGATTCAAATTTTTTTAAAACCTCTTCCGTGGGTGTGGCTTGCTTTGTGGGAGTGGTCTGCCAGCCATGTGACCGGGTGGGCATGGCCAACTTGTAAAATGTGGTGAAACTCACTTAACAAAGCTCTTGCTTAGCAGCCAAAATGTTGGCTCAGGAACTCTGGCATTGAAGGGTGCAAGTCTTAAAGCTTTCAAGTTACAAGATCCATGCACCCCTAATCCTTTAGGGAAAAAACCCCCAGGGGTGTTCAAAGTTGACAGCTTTAAGACTTGTGGACTTCAACTCCCAGAATTCCTCCTCCAGTCATGTTGTCTTAGGAACTCTGACATTTGAAGCACGCAAGTCTTAAAGCTGTCAAGTTGCAAGACCCTTGCACCCCTAACCCTTTAGAAAAAAAAACCAGGGGTGTTCAAACTTGACAGCTTTAAGACTTGTGGACTTCAAGTCCCAGAATTCCTCCTCTCGCTCTTCATTTTGATGATGTGCGGACGGGCGGGGGGAGGGAGCTAGAACCGGTTCTATAAGGCACTGTAGATTTGTGGAACCTCTTCTATAGAAGAGCTTAGAACTGGCAGGAACCCACCCACCCCTCTCTTTCTCTCTCTCTCTCACACACACACAAACACCCCTCTCAAGTCTGTTTTGTTTGATCTGTAGAAAAGATACAACAGAAACAAGAGGATTTTAAAAAGCCTGATAAGCCTGGCCTGATCATGGAAGGCAAAGAAAGGTCAGTTGAAAAGACAAAAAGAAAACAAATAATAAAAGGATAATGCTCAACAGGTTGCAGTGAGTAAATAGAAAGGAAAGAAATAACAGAACAGAAGATTCCGTGTTTAAAAGTGCAAGATATGATTGGGCATTATATACAGAGAGAGTTGACGTTTTTTTTGAGACACGTGGGATAGTTAGTGAAAAAACGAAGGTCCCTTTCTATTGAGTGTCATGGAAGGCAAGAATACAGCTTATTGAGAAGATAAAGTGCCTATAAAATCCTCACAATTCAACTTTGTTAAACTCTGTGGGAAGTTATCGCCCAGCCCTCTCCCAGAAAAATGAAATATCCTAGGAAATATTGAAAAGGCAGAATATTATATTTCCCTGGATGTGAGGAGAAAGAAACATGTTTTAAAAGACAGAATAGCTGCCTGTAGCTTCCTGCCCATCCCCACTTTGTTAAAGGGCCATTGACACGGCCAGGCTAGTCCACTTTACATAATAAAGACTTCACCAGCAGCTACAGCAGAAAGGCATGATAATATTGAACTTTACTCAACTGAGTACATGGCATCTGAGAATTCATCCATACCTGGATTCAAAACACAGCCTAGAGAGTAGCCCCTGCATGGCCCCATGGGAGTCTGACAACCAATCAGAATACATTTCTTACCCAGGAACAGGAAACAGAGAGGTGGGACTGAACAGGGTATAAAAAGCCTAGCAAGCCCCTCCCTCAGCCCTTCTCTTCTTCTCCATCAACATTGAAGCATGTGATCACCTTTTCTGCTCAGGGCTCAAGCCATGTCTACCTGTCTACCAATAAACCATCTTTCCAAGCAGCCTCCATGTCTCCAGTGTCTTTTTCCCCACTTGGAGCTGAACCCAGAAGGACATTTCTTTCAACAACTAGCAAAAATAATACAGGACCCTTTGGTACCCCAGTTCTTTTTTCTTTCTTTCTTTTTTGCAGAGGCTTTCAGATTGCATAAACAAAAATAGAAGTAGAGTCCACTGCACTATATGCAGCTGGACAGTCTGATTATTGCAAATTTCTTGAAGGGATAAATTATGCTATGAAAAAACTTGTGGCATTCTGAAAGAAAACTTTTTAAATTTTATTAAAATTAGCTTTAACATTTAAGAACTCTCCATTTTTTTACAACCCCGTAATCCCTTAATTCAGGCTACAATTGGGGTGACTGGATGAAGCCGAACATTTGCTGGTTCTATGCCCCTTCCTGATGCCTATGGGGCGTTCGCAATAGATATTTTCTCTTTGTGCCCTAAGAGAGAAACATATGTCACTGCTTAGGATTGAACTCTCAACCCATAAGCAAGATGCAACAGGGTGGGAATATACCTAAACTAAAAAAAAAAATCAAGGAGATTGCTGATATGTTGCATCTGGAAGATGGAAAATAATAATAGGAAAAGAGAAAAGTTAGAATTTCTTAACATCTTCTTTGCATCTGTTTTCTCTTGGAAAAGAGAAATGCAATACAATAGAGAAAAGTAGGGGGGAATCTTATTACCAGTTTCATCTAGTTTACCAATTGTCCTTTTTTTTTATTGCAACAACAAGTTCACAATAATAGCCAAACATTTAGGCTTCTGTGTGGGGCTCTTCCATTATACTCGGTCCAGAAGCTAAACCTGGGATACAATGAAAACCAAGGGTTATGATTGGAGCACTTACCATACATATTATATTTCTGCTGAAGCACTGCCTAAATTCAGATTAGCTGTTCCACTGCTTTCCTTTAATATCTAATGTTATTTGATATAAAGAACTAGGAAGTCTTTGCCATTATCTGTGTGGGCACTCGATAAAATATTCAGAGGAGGTCCTTTTGAAATGTTGAGATTGGTGTTGAGTGCTGTTATCCTAGAAGCTACTCAATCATTGGCTTCTTTTCATTTTGATATGTTCTGCCCACTGTGACATTTGCAAGATGTTTATTGTTTCGTTTTTGAAGACCATTAAAAAAAATGTTGTGGTTGAATGGGAAGTATAAGGATAACAAAGCTGCAGGAAGAAATTAAATACCTCTCCAATTTAATTCCCACAGTGATATCTCACATTCCTTGGGGAAATCTTCAAGCAAGATAAGCAAGCAATAACTGGTTCTTGCTGTCAGTGTCCAAAGATTATTGCTGCTTCTGCAAAGGAGCATTTAGTCATTATAATTAGAAGCTATTGGCAGTTTGTCTAATCATCCTTTAAAGCAGTAGGTAGCAGTAAGTAGCCATCACTCTGCCTTGAGATAGTAAATTCCCACTTTTAACCACATCTTCTCTGATGAGATGCGTACTGCAGGAAAAAAAAACCTGAATTATTTTACTATTGCTTATTTAAATTGGAAAAAAAAGTCACTTTTAATTTTTCTGAAGGATAAGACAATGTCACAGTTCAAGCACAGTGCGCTTGTTCTTATGTTAGCTATGAAGTGGGCAAAAGTGCATATCTGCAGCTTCCATTCAGTCTCGAGAGAAACCTAGAAGGAATTGTTCCCGAGAGGCCTTCCACCAAACTAAATTATAAAAAAAAAGATTTTTAAGACTGAGCCTGAGGATGGAGTGATAGCACAAAACACCCTTTTCGGTGGAGAAAAAAACAATAGGAAGATCAACACAGTATAACAGATGTCGTGTAGAAAAAATAAACTGCTATCAACATAATGTCTATGGAGATTCTCAGTCATCCAAGGCATGGATGTTTTTCAGGTGCTTTTTGAAAAGGCAACTGGACTTTGCTTTTCAAGGAATCTTTGGGGCTGCTATCAACATTGTCTTGAAAACTGGGAGAAGATAGATTTGAGTAACATGCAACATGCAGGATCAGGAGAACCACATCAGGATTCAGGAATGCTATCTTACTCATATCAGAATCATACAGATTATTCTTATAGAGTGAGGAAATATAGTGGGGAAGGAGAGAGGAAGAGATGAAAAACTAAGCACTGTTTGGAAAAAAAAACATTGCAAAAGAGCGGGAAGAGAAATTTCAAAGAGCCTCTCTCACATTTATCATGTAGAAAGAGGCTTAACAATACTGGAAAAGGTCTGTACTCTAATAGCAATAGCAGTTAGACTTATATACCGTTTCAGGGGGCTTTCAGCCCTCTCTAAGCGGTTTACAGAGTCAGCATATCGCCCCCACAGTCTGGGTCCTCATTTCACCCACCTCGGAAGGATGGAAGGCTGAGTCAACCTTGAGCCGGTGAGATTTGAACCGCCGAACTGCAGAACTGCAGTCAGCTGAAGTGGCCTGCAGTACTGCACTCTAACCACTACGCCACCTCGGCTCTAAATGGTTCCAGCTCTAGCATCATGTAATGGGGTGAGGTCCCATCAATGGTCTCAGTATCTGCCAACATAGCAGTTCGAAAGCGTTTTGCATGCGATTAGATAAATAGGTAGTACTTCAGTGGGAAAATAATGATTTTCGTGCACGAAAGTGAATCAAGCTGATGCTAGACCTTTCCCAAAGTGTTGGCCAAGTGTCAGGTGACATAGATGGAAGAGAAGCTCAAATGTTGCTGTAGAACATTGTTGAATCCTAAAGGTAGAGCTAGTCCTCCCCCCTCCCCCCCCGTGGTGCACTGTGGATAGCCGAGGTGGCGCAGTGGTTAGGGTGCAGTACTGCAGGCCACTTCAGCTGACTGTTATCTGCAGTTCAGTGGTTCTAATCTCACCGGCTCAAGGTTGACTCAGCCTTCCATCCTTCCGAGGTGGGTGAAATGAGGACCCAGACTGTGGGGGCGATATGCTGACTCTATAAACCGCTTAGAGAGGGCTGAAAGCCCTATGAAGCGGTATATAAGTCTAACTGTTATTGCTATTGCTATTGCTATTAGGCTTGAGGTACAATGGATTTTAGCAGGAGAGTGACATTTTGGGACTTCATCACATCTTCTGGTCTCCATAAGAGAGAAAACTCAAAACTCAAAAGTCAGGAAGAGTTCATATTGCTGTAAAAAAGGAATGGTAAACCACGATTCTACTTCCTCAATTGGAGCATTTAATAAGCATTTTACTGTTAAGATACTATCAATATCAGCAGAAGCCAATATTTTTGCTCTTCTTTATGGTTGCTGGGATAGAAATACAAAAGAATTATAAAATCATGTTGCTATTCAAGTTTGTGCTTTATTCATGTTAGAGCAAGCTGTAAAGATTCAAAACAACATGCAATTTATTATCCCAGCAGTTTTTGAGTTGCATTTCCCCCCTTTGTCTTATTAGGGGAATGTATTTTGCGTTAGGATAAAAGCCTTTCTGCCACTTCATATTTCTGTTTCTCCTACTGCTTGATCCTGCTGGGAAAGTCTAATTTCCTTTCATTGATACCTGCCTGTTGCCATAGAAAAGAGATAATGTCTCAAATTTGAGACAATTTTGCATTATGACAGTTCTGAAGAATCTACGTGACAATTCTGAAAACTCTCACCTTTGAAACACTAACTGAGACCAATAGTCAAAGAAGAAAGGCATGAGAAATAAAGGCATTCGGTGGAAATTAAATTAATTTGTAAACAGAAATGACATCATTCCCAGTCTGGAGCTTATTTTAGCCTACAGTTCAAAGATACTCCTAGGGCGACAAGCACTTTGAATCTGAATCGTAGGACTTCAAAAGGGTTTGACTTTTCCTGCTTTGGAATATGTTTTTAATTCTTGCATTAGACGCCATAGAATCAATAAATACCTTCTCCCCACTGATGTCCATGTGCCCTTGCATAGCATCCTGGCATTCATTTATAGTTCAAAGTACCCCCAGATGCAAGAGTAACCTCAAACTCCCTGGGAAAGTTGGTTTGCCAACAAAGAACTTGGCTTTGACAGAAACCAATGGCGGGGAGAGATAACCAACCCCTGCAGTGGTATTTGATTAGTTACTCGCATTAATGTTTTCTATGAACCCTATGTGGGAATTCAGAAACGTTTAAGTCTAGTTTAAGTCTGGTTAAACTTGCTTTTAATTCCTTTGAAATCCCAGCAATATTAAGGTGTGTGTGTGTGTGTGAGAGAGAGAGAAAGGGGGGGGAGGGAGGGAGGGAGGGAGGGAGAGAGAGAGGGGGGGGAGGGAGGGAGGGAGGGAGGGAGGGAGGGAGAGAGAGAGAGAGAGAGAGAGAGAGAGAGAGAGAGAGAGAGAGAGAGAGAGAGAGAGAGAGAGAGAGAGATGTGAAAGGTAGGAGCCAATCAGCCACATTTGGCCTTTGAATAATGTGCTATGTGCCATAGCCTTAAAGACAGGGCAAAGATTTGAAAGGACCTATGATTAGAATTTTTTTTTAAAAAAAACCCTTACATTTGATTTCATTCTTAAATGTAATGAACATAATTATCCCTCCATTGTTTCAATTACACATTCCTCATCAGAGAAGCAGGACCCTCTCCTTTTTATTTTAAATTTGGAGGTGGGAGAATTAATTTGGAATATTTGATTGTGTTCCTAGACGTCTGGAGGAGATCAGTATGACATTGGCTGATGATATTAACATTTGTTGAACCTTGAATTGCATTCAGAAAAGAACATATAATCAATGGATCTCCTGTAGCAATAATAGTTTATGATAATACCAGAACTGTCCAAACACCTTCATTTTTTTACAAGCTAAAGTTTCCAGGTGGGAAACATGGACCTTCACATTGAGTGAATGCATTAATCCAACTGTTTCTATTATTATGAACAGAAGGATGAATTGGTTATACAGCACATTTACCACTGGCTTCATTGGGTATATTCTCCCATTTAGTGTAGTAATAAAATTCATTTTCTTAATTCATTTTAATGTGATTAATATTTTCATAGGGAGGTAGTTTGGTGTGGAGATTAAAAAAAACTTCAGGCTAGAAACTGAGAGACATAAATTGTAGTCCTTAGGCACAAAGCCATCTGGGTTATGTAGTCATTTTCTCTCATCACTAAGAAGGAGGCAATGACAAACTACTTCTAAAAAACTTTGCCAAAAAGCCTGTAGTAACTTGTCCAGTTTCCAAGAATTGGGCATGATAAAGTGGAAGAATACACACACACACACACACACACACACACACACACACACACACAAACACACGCACACACTTAAGATGTTGTGAAAACCCAGCAGTTGACTTATTCTTCTGTGTGTTGTGAAATTCAAGAAATTCAATCAATTCAGCAAAAACCATACTAAACTAATCAAGTTTAATGTGTCAGGCAAATACAGCCAATGATTTGCTTCATACATCATACCAGGTTGATTCTCTAAAAGGGAAAAAAAAAAGATTATTTCCCAAAGAAATTGTTTTGCTCCAACCTACCTCTTTTTCATCATTCCAAGATTCAAAGTCCTTTATTCATCTTGGTCAAATGTTTCCTTTCCCTTAGCAATAGCAATAGCAGTTAGACTTATATACTGCTTCATAGGGATTTCAGCCCTCTCTAAGCGGTTTACAGAGTCAGCATATCGCCCCCAACAACAATCCGGGTCCTCATTTCACCCACCTCGGAAGGATGGAAGGCTGAGTCAACCTTGAGCCAGTGAGATTTGAACCGCCGAACTGCAGCTAACAGTCAGCTGAAGTGGCCTGCAGTGCTGCACTCTAACCACTGCGCCACCTCGGCTCTACCCTTGACTGAAACTGATTCTTCTATGCAGTAAACAGTTCACTGTGCTGAAGAACAGAGACTCCAAGTGGTCTGCAATGCTTACACTGAGGAAAGCACATGAATGGCATAAATGTCTTGGTGGTTCATGAAGATTCAGTGTTACCTTTTGGCAGTTACTGGTCTATGCTACTTGGTTGTGTTGCAAAAACACAACTGATTGTGACATGATAGCAGTTTTCCAATATTGGAGAGACTGGCAAAAAAAAAGGAGAGCAGGACAACCTGTTTTCCAAAGTATTTGTGGGCAAGACAAAAAGTAATGGATAGAAACTTACTAAAGAGAGAACCAGCCTAGAACTAAGGGGGAATTTCCTGACAGTGAGAACATTTGATCAGTCTAGTGGTGGGTTCCAGATCGTGTTGAAACTGGGACGGTGCAATGGGACCTGGCATCCACCACATGAATGTGTGCAGCACATCCTTACCTCTTGCGACACGTCCGCGAGCCTCCGCAACACTTCAACTACTTGGCGGAGTTTTGCACGGGTGCCATGTGTTCCGTGCGCATGCGCAGAAGCGCCAAAGAGCTCAAATACAGGTAAGGAGTTTGAGTTTATTGAGTTTATTGGGATTTATAGGCCGCCCTTTTCCCTGAGGGGACTCAGGAGCTTGGGCGGGAAGGTCCTCTGGAGCACCGTACCAGAACGGTACCCAGTGCTCCAGGCAGGCACCGGTACGCCAATACTAGGACGTACCTCCTGAAACCCACCACTGGATCAGTCCCATCCGAAGTTGTGAGTTGCTCAATCAGGTTTTTAAGAAGAGGCTGGAGAGCCATTTGTCTTGAACGGTATACGATTGATTGCTCGGGCAGGAGATTGGACTAGAAGACCTCCAAGGTCTCTTCCAATTTTTTATTCCCTGTTCTGCTATTTTCTGATGGACCTCATCCACATTTTTGTTTCACTCTATACAGGTTAATCATTAAAGCAGGTTTGAACTGGTATGTGTATAAATTTCTACGACCCTGACACAAATCAAGTGCTTTTGTTTAAGCCTTCTCCTACCAAATCACCCTTCAAATATATGGAACTCAACTTACAGAGTTGGTTGAAACTCGTTTTGCACTTTTTAGAGTTAATTTGTTTATCCTTACTAGCAGATTATGCTTTCAATTTCTGTACCTTAATGTTTGGGGGGGTTACGTTTAAAATTTATTCATCAAGTCTTCTTGTCATTCAAGGACAATTTTTAGTGACAATGTAATAATTTAATGATTGTTTTCAAACTAATTATTTTTTTCTAAAGGGAAAACAAGACGCAGCAACAAAACTGTTTGATTGTGATTGAGAGCAGACTAGAAATGCTTTGTCAGTTGACAGTAATCATATGAATCCATGGTAAATCAACACAGAGATTAAAATCTAATTAATTCGCAATGTCTTTTAGTACTCTTTTCTTACTAAATGGATTGTTAAAATAAATGACATTATAAAAATAATAGTAGGTGATCATCATTAAAAAAAAATCAAACATCCAAAGAAGATTGAATTCATCACGTAATACATAACACTTTTTGGGGAAGATCTGGCAGTTTACGGTTTGATCTAGACATGAAAAAGAAGACTTTCTTGGAAACATGGGATACCAACTAAGACATTTTTTTCCCCCAGGACTTCTTTTCATTTTTGTGTGTTTGTTTAAGTAGCTTTGCAAAATTGCAATTGGCGGTTTGCTCCTGATCTTCTTGGGGCAACCGTTGCAGAAACTTGAGAATAGAATTTAGCAGTGATGGACCTCTGGGGAAGAAATTGCTAAGATGGCCATGCTGAATGTGGAACTGATGAACATCTCAGAATTAAGAGCTGTCAAATAGGCCAATTCTTTATCATTTCTCCCAGAACAAGGAGAAACCATGAGAACATCTACAAGAATTCCATGCAATTATTCCTTGTAGTCTGTGGCGAGTTTAGTGCTATGAGGCATGAGAAAATAGCCATCGTTTTGCTGAAGCCAGAGTTGCTATCTTCAAAAGGATACTTGTTACTTCCTTTTCTAATCACTTTCAAAATATCTATCTATCTATCTATCTATCTATCTATCTATCTATCTATCTATCTATCTATCTATCTATCTATCTATCTATCTATCGATATATCAATATATCGATATATTGATATATAGTGTCACAACCCCTGGTATGCCCCAATTATGGGAGGAAGCTAACTGCTTCCATTCTCTGTCCATCGGCTCGTCACAAGAGACCATCACGACAGAAACCCAATATTTTTACTGTTGCCTTTGTTACACATTTGTGTTGTATTTGTGCTGATAAATAAAGGGATCTATACTAGTCTCCCTTTATTTATTTATTGTGTGTGTGTGTGTAAATAGATAGATAAATTATCTATTATCTATATATATATATATATATTTGTAGCTCAATGGTTAACACATCTGCCTGAGAGGCAATAGAGCACAGGTTCGATTCCCAACAAGGGTGTGGCTAGCTGATGAGAGCTAAATAGCTTGAAATAGATCTATACTAGTCTCCCTTTATTTATTTATCAGCATAAATATTATATATATATATATATATATATATATATATATATATATATATATATATATATATATATATATATATATATATATATATATATATATATATATATATATATAATATGTTATATTTGTGGTGATAAATAAATAAAGGGAGACTAGTATATCCCTTTATTTATTTATCAGCACAAATATAACAAATGTAACAAAAAGGCAACAGTAAAAATATTGGATTTCTGTCTGGATGGTCTCTTGTGACGAGCCGAAGGACAGAGAATGGAAGTGTGATCTTCCTCCCATATTTGGGCATACCAGGGGTTGTGACTTTATATATATATATGTGTGTGTGTGTGTGTGTGTGTGTGTGTGTGTGTGTGTGTGTATATGTATGTATATATATATATATATATATATATATATGTGTGTGTGTGTGTGTGTGTGTATATATATATATATGTATGTATATATATGTATATACACACACACACACACATACATACATACGTACATACATACATATATATAGAGAGATGATAGATAGATATAGATATAGATATAGATATAGATATAGATATAGATATAGATATAGATATAGATATAGATATAGATATAGATATAGATATAGATATAGAGAAAGAGATAGATATAGAGATAGAGATAGAGATAGAGATAGAGATAGAGATAGATAGACATAGACATAGACATAGACATAGACATAGACATAGACATAGACATAGACATAGACATAGATACAGATATACATACATACACACATACAAACATACACACATACACACAAACACATCCATACATACACCCAGCATATTTTTCGGACTATAAGATGCACTTCCCCCCACCCAAAGTGGGTGGAAATGTCTGTGTGTCTTATAGAGCAAATATTGTGGTCGGGGAGAGGGGGGGTTGGTGCGGTGCCAATCAGTTGTTCTAGGCAGTGACAATCGGTGGCTAACAGGCAGCAGTCAATGGGCTGCCGTGGCAGTGAATGGGCAGTGGCGGTGAATGGGCCACAGCAAATGGGCAGATTTTTTTTTCTCATTTTCCTCCTCTAAAGCTAATGTGCATCTTATAGTCCAGAGGGTCTTATAGTCCAAAAATATGGTGTGGGTGTGTGTGTGTGTGTGTGGGTGGGTGTGTGTGTATAATATTACTAGGAGAGAGAGGGTGGGGAGAGAGGGGGAAGGGAGGGATGGAGGGAATGTTTAGCAGTGGCCAGGATTACAGGAACTATTTTCTTGATTGACAATCCCAGTAGTTTATTAAACAAGGTTAGAATTCAGACACTGCTTTCTCTGGCATCAGCTGATGAAGACAGATTGGTGGTGCTTTGATTTATGTTCTTGCTGCTCGGGACAAATGCAGAGAGATGCGAAGTTGTACGGAGCTAGCTGCGGTTGAGAGAACTTGTGGGAAGGCAGAGTGGCAAAAGTGTTTAAATGTAAAAAGTGGACCCAAAGAATGGAACACAACAAGGGTGCTTTTGCAGAGATATTGTTTTTTCCCCCCGTCTACAACAGATGTTTCTTGGCACAAGTAGCAGAGATGAAAATGCGCTTAAAGCTAGGCAAGTTAAAGTGGTCAAGTCAATTACTGTGCTTTCTCACCCTCCAGCCATAATTTCGGTATCTCTTGTGCCAGTCACCAGTTGTCACTTAAAAATGAAGTGTTCCAATTTGACCTGGAAGATGATTTTGGATCCGCAATGTCCCCCCATGCTCTAGGCAACTGTGCCACTACGGAGCAATTCCCATAGAAATTAAGGTACAATTTCACCTCTCTGGGGAAACATCCATCTCTGAAAAACAGACTGACTAGTAACTTAAAAAAAAACACGTCATTAACTACTTGCAAGTTTCATCTTTGATCCATCCTATCCAAATATCCCATCTAAAACTTAAGTAAGATAATAAATGGATGGTTCTGATCTTCATGATAAGAGCCGAGGTGGCGCAGTGGTTAAATGCAGCACTGCAGGCTACTTCAGCTGACTGCAGTTCTGCAGTTCGGCTGTTCAAATCTCACCGGCTCAGGGTTGACTCAGCCTTCCATCCTTCCGAGGTGGGTAAAATGAGGACCCGGATTGTTGTTGGGGGCGATATGCTGACTCTGTAAACCGCTTAGAGAGGGCTGAAAGCCCTATGAAGCGCTATATAAGTCTAACTGCTATTGCTATTGCTATTGTTATCTCAGTTCAGCGGTTCTAATCTCACCGGCTCAGGGTTGACTCAGCCTTCCATCCTTCCGAGGTGGGTAAAATAAGGACCCGGATTGTTGAGGGCAATATGCTGACTCTGTAAACCGCTTAGAGAGGGCTGAAAGCCCTATGAAGCGGTATATAAGTCTAACTGCTATTGCTATTGCTACATTGATCTTTTTTGAAATTTAGAAATACTGAGCTAAATTTCTGTCTCTCAGGAGATCCAAATGATTGGCTATGACTGAATGTTCTGACTTTTTGCACCTGATCTCAGAGGATAAATCCATAAAAAATATAGTCAGCCTCCTGAGTTAAAGTTGGTGATGTCACATTTCTTATATTATAATAATTATAACATTATGCTATTTTAGAGCTGACAGAGGCTGTGGAGAGATGTGTATGGGAGCTAGAAGACTAGGTCCTTTCATTTAAGCATCAAAATCAATCATACATTGGAAACATTTAATGGAGCTCCACCTTTTTCCTGCAAGCATGAAAAACATTCATCCTTTCAAAAATCCAAATAACGCTTGCATTTACAAAAAAAGAAATTAGAATGTTGAATTACAACCCTATACCTTGAATTTAACTTTTTTTTTTTTCATTTTCCCACTTGGTCCTTCATCTTGTCTGTCTGGTTTACAGAACAAAGTATGGAATGTTTTGAAACAGTGTTATCCTCATACTGGATGAGAGGGAAAGAGAGGGAGAGAAGGAGACAGGGAAGGAGAAGGTGAGAAAGAGGGAGGGAAGGAGAGGAGGAGAGGAGGAGAGGGAGATCCCATCAATATATCCAGTTAATACATTTTCATATTTTTTGGAAGAAACGTCCTTCTGGGTTCAGTTCCAAGTGGGGAAAAAGACACTGGAGACATGGAGGCTGCTTAGAAAGATGGTTTAATGGTGGACAGGACCACATGGCTTGAGGTCCTGGGGAAAAAGGTGATCACATGCTTCCAGGTGTTGGGTGAAGAAGAAGAGAGTGAGAGGAGGGGCTTGCTGGGTTTTTAATACTCTGTTTGGCTCCACCTTTCTGTTTCCTGTTCCTGTGTAAGCAATATATAGCAATAGCAGTAGACTTATATACCGCTTCATAGGCCTTTCAGGCCTCTCTAAGTGGTTTACAGAGAGTCAGCATATTGCCCCCAACAATCTGGGTCCTCATTTTACCCACCTCGGAAGGATGGAAGGCTGAGTCAACCCTGAGCCGGTGAGATTTGAACCACTGACCTGCTGATCTAGCAGTAGCCAGCAGTAGCCTGCAGTGCTGCTTTTAACCACTGCGCCACCTTGGCTCTGATGTAAGAAATGTATTCTGATTGGTTGTCAGACTCCCATGGGGCCATGCAGGGACAAGTCTCTAGACTGAGTCCAGGTTTGGTTGAGTTCTCAGATGCCATGTGGTGAGTTGGGTAAAGGGCTAATACTAGCATGCCTTGATTCCATCACCCTGGAGCTGGAGGGGATAACTCTTTATTATGTAAAGGGACTGGTTTGGGCATCTTAGTGGCCCATTGACAAAGGGGGATGGGCAGGAAGCTGCAGGGAGATACTTTGTCTTTAAAACATGTTTCTCCCTTTTCACAACCAGGGAAATATAATATTCTGGCTTTTTCAGTATTTCTTAGGATATTTCATTTTTCTAGGAGAGGGGTGGGTTTTAACTTCCCACAATATTTCATTCATTATCTTTTTATTCCAAATACATGCCAATTGTTGCATGAACTCTTAATAAGAAATCTTTGTGACTGCCCCCTCCCTACCTCTCCATGCCTCATGATAGGATTCTCTTTATAATTGTGAATTGCTTCTTTTTCCTTGAAGAAGTTGAAGTAAACAAAGGATGAAGAAAAGAAGGAGTTTGAACAGGCAGTGTTAATTTACCCTCTCAAGTGTTAGTGGTTACTATTAGGAACCCAAAATGGATGATTGAATTACCAAACGTATTCAGCCAGAATTTTAGAGGCAGGGATCTTTCATATTCTACTGCCACAAACATCTAATCAAGACAATCAGCAAAACACCATGTTTTTGAATAAGCCACAAAGACTCTAAGCTTCCCCTGTTTATATAGTAAGTAAAATGACAGGAGTTAATAAAATAGGCTTAGGTACTAGAAAAGTGTTATAGCAACTTGAAGGTTGTTGTTGTTGTTGTTATTGCAACAACAGAATTGTATCACAGCAGCTAGTTGTTTCACCGGATTTGGCATTGGTTACTAGTCGGGTCCCACCCAGGTGCCTAGGACGTCGTAACGTATTTTCGTAATATGCGTGCAGATCCAAGCCGTGCGGCTTTTTGCATTTGACTGATGGTGATTTTGTCAATTTTTAACTGTTTCAAATGTAATTCCAGTGCTTTTGGAATAGCACCCAGTGTGCCAATTACCACTGGAATTATCGCTGCTGGTTTGTGCCATAGTCGTTGAATTTCGATTTTTAAGTCCTGGTATTTTGCGATTTTTTCATGTTCCTTCTCGGCGACCCTGCTATCACCTGGTATTGCGATGTCTATGATTGTGACCTTATTTTTCTCAACCAGTGTGATGTCTGGTGTATTATGCGCCAGTATTTTGTCTGTTTGCATACGGAAATCCCACAAGATCTTGACCATCTGATTTTCGGTGACTTTTTCAGGCTGATGTTCCCACCAGTTTGTTGCTGTTTTAATATTATAATTTTTGCACAAATTCCAATGGAGGATGATGATGATGATTGTTGTTGTTGTTGTTGTTGTTGTTGTTGTTGTTACTACTACTACTACTACTACTACTACTACTACTACTACTACTACTTCTTCGTCTTCTTCTTCTTCTTCTTCTTCTTCTTCTTCTTCTTCTTCTTCTTCTTCTTCTTCTTCTTCTTCTTCTTCTTCTTCTTCTTCTTCTTCTTCTTCTTCTTCTTCTAAAAGTGGAACAGATTAGGAAAAACTACCACTGGATCAATGCAAAGTGGATCCATCTATTTCCAAAATTTAGGATCCATCCACAAATTGGTTTGGCTGGTCCATGCACAGGCGTAGTAGGTTGCAGCTGTAATAAGAGCCGAGGTGGCGCAGTGGTTGGGATGCAGTACTGCAGGCCACTTCAGCTGACTGTTATCTGCAGTTTGGCGGTTCAAATCTCACCGGCTCAAGGTTGACTCAGCCTTCCATCCTTCTGAGGTGGGTGAAATGAGGACCCAGACTGTGGGGGCAATATATGCTGACTCTGTAAACCGCTTAGAGAGGGCTGAAAGCCCTATGAAGCGGTATATAAGTCTAACTGCTATTGCTATTGCTATACAGTTAGCAAACTGTGTTAGGATTGTTGAGCTGAAGTGGGGAAAAATTAACTGATCCTTCAGTGGCATTTTTGCAACTTCCCCCTGCTGGAAGTTCTAATTTGCATCAGCTGGGAGCAGCTTTAGGTTGTCATGGCAACTGCAAGGAGGTGTAAATGTGCTCCATTCTATTGCACTATTTTGATTTGTTTCATCCTTGTTTATATGACAAAAAAACAAAGTCCTTCTCTTGGCACCATTGTTCAAGTCTTCTAACTCTTCACTACCTAATGGACATTTTTGGACATCAGTAATTCTTTCTTGGATTTCACGGGAAGTCCTGCTTGTCTCACCAATGCTAGTATTTAACCATCTTGTCTTCTTCTTTTTTATTGCTTTTGACTTCTCTAAGCAGCAGGTTCTTCTCAAATGACTCTTGGCTTCACAGCATGTGTTCAAAATATGTAAGTGCTATCTTCATTATTAGTGCTACTAGTGCAATCTGCTTTTACTTTATCTAGTACTAAATGATCTGCTCTTTCAATTGGTCGTATTTTAAAGAATTTTCCCCATACCATAATTGAGAAGCGTTATTTTATTTCTTCATTCAGCCTTTCTAAGGGCTTAGTGCTTATTGCGAAACACATTTCTAAAGCCACGTTAAGCTTAGGTATTATATTCCACTTCCCTCCTGTACTTTCCTGTATCTTCTCCTTTGCTCTTGTACACAGTACAGTTTTGTAAAAACTTGAGTTTTCAAAAGCAAGCCTCTGCACATTCTTCTTTCATACAATTGTTTCACACAATTAACTGTTCTCTCAAGCATCCAGCTCAAAAGCATTATCGCTTTTTTCCCCTTCACCTTCAAGACCTGATACTTGCACAGGAAGGAAATGACAGGAGAACTGGTACTGTCTCACATATATTTAGTGATATGCAAAAAAAGGCAATTAATAACCATGTTTAATTAAAAGTATGAAAACTTGCAATAGAGTCTTTATAAATTTTGAAACTCCATTTAGCAATGGACTTCAGATGAGGCCATGCTCAAAATAATGGGTAGATCCAGGGCAATGTAGCTTCAAACTTTGAGGATGGATGAGCTTCTAAGCACTGAGGGATATTTTTTATTCCTGTGTTGCATGCTCTCCTGTTCTCTTTCACCGCCTTCCTGGTGGATATTTCCAACCTATATTTCATTTTGCTGTTAAAGTTTTCCCTTTTCTTCACTCAGTTTTTTTGAGATTATCCCTGATTTGTGTGTTTATTACAAGCCAATCCACAAATCTATTTCCCACACCTTGCAATGGATTCATGAATTTAAAGATATTGAGAAACAGATGGTACAGCTTTCCTAGTTATATGTAATACCTGGGAGAATCATAGCTTTGACAATAAAGACTTGTTGTCATTGTGATGTCTCTGCATATTAATGTTTACCTAAATTTCTCATGATCTTTCTCCCAATTGGCAGATGTCTCTTATTACATAGTCGTAGTCAATATTCCTGTGAATTTTTGAAGAAGTTAAAACTTCTAACTTGTTTGCTTTGCTTGCGCAAAGCATCTTAACCTGCTATTGTTGTTCCCATTGTTGTTGTTGTTGTAAGAGAGAGTAATCTGACTTAGGTGTATTCATTTTCTAACAAAAGATTCTTAATGTTTTTTTGTATAGTGCTGCATTTGGAAGAGATAAAGCTAATAATATTGGCTTTTTGAAAAGATTTGGACTTCCTTGAAATCCTTGAAAAATCAATACTAGGCTGTCTAGGTAGAATAATTTCAAACAACTTGTTTTTAAAAAGGCCAATCTATATTAGACTGCATCAATATGGTCATGATAACACCAATCAGCATCTTCTGTACTAAAAAATATATATGTGGAATTACTCGTTCTTGTGACAGCTGATGCATTTTGTGGTATCTACAATGATAGATACCAGCCTACCACAGTTTCAAAATCTCAGTTAACTTTCCATCTGTTTACCCTGTTGGAGAACTGTTATCAAATTGGACTCAATTTGCCATGGCCCCATCTGAGCTTGGGCCCGATGATGATGAGATGAAGCTAGGACCAATGGAGGAAAAACCAGAGCAGCAGGATGAAGTAGCTAAGTGAAACATTGGTTAAGTAAGTTTTTACGACCTTCCTTGCCACCATGGTTAAGTGAATCAGTGCAGTTCTTAAGTTTAGTCACACAGTTGTTAAGCGAACCTGGGTTCCCCGTTGACTTTGCTTGGCAGAAGGTCACAAAAGGAGATTATGGGACGTCATAAATATGAATCAATTGCCATGTGTTTATATTTTGATCACCACCACGATGATGCTGTAAAGGTTGCAAGTGTGGAAAAAGGTCCTAAGTCACTTTCTTCAGTGCTGTTGTAACTTTGGACAGACACTAACTTGAGGACTATCTGTATACTACCTTAACTTGCTCTCTGTCAGTTTCGAATTTGCTAACCATGCTACCGATCATTCCCTTTATCTTTTAAACATTTGGTGTTTACCATTTTTCTCCCTTCCCTTTTCTATTTTCATAATAAGTTTTTCTAAGATGTTTTTTCTTTCTTTCTAGTAACAAATACTGCCATTTGTAGGACTCAAATGGTTATTCCTTTGCCTTCTTTTTTTTTTTCCATTCTACCTACATCCTTTGACCTCCAAATAGCTGAAATCTTTGTTTAATGGCATTAAAATGTAAAGGAAAAAAAATATGCAGGGTGTTGACAAATACCATTACAGTTCATGCATATACCAGTGGTGGGTTGCAGGTGGTATGCCCAGGTATGGAGTATGCCCACCCGGTCACATGGCTGGCAAGCCACTCCCACAAAGCAAGCCTGCCTGGACCACCAGGTACCGTTCTGGTACGGTGCTCCAGAGGGCTCACCCACCTGCCCGAGTTCCTTGCATGGTGCATACAGCGCCTGTGTGATGCTGCAACGAGCAGCTGGAGCATTGTGGAGGCTTGCGGAAGTGTCGCTGGCAGCTACAACGCATGCGCGCACATCCATATGGGCCACTCTGGGCCCGTTCCAACCGTACTGGTTGTAACAGGATCCGGAACCCACCACTGGCATACATCTTTATGACTTCAAATGTGTGATATCAGAATCAGAGGTGGGTTCCTACCAGTTCGCACCTATTCGGTAGAACCGGTTTGTCAAATCTACCGAACCGGTTAGAAGAGGTTCCACCAGTGGACCCGGAAAGCAGGCCACACCTACAGAAGAGGTTCCAAATTTTTTGAAACCCACCACTGGTCCTTGGATATGATTATTCTACACTATCATGCTCCTATTTATAAAACTCAGTGCCTCTGTGAAAGGTAAGGATGACTACTGCGTTTGTGGTGCAATCAGAACATTGCGTGTGTTGAAGTTGTTTTAACGCAAACCAAAGATGCCTTTTAAAAAACAAGTTGACATCCTATTCTTATGCATGCCAGTGCTGTGTGTGAGGTAATTTAAGGTGGTTCTGACAAGTGTCGTCGGCATCTTCATATCCGGTCACATGTGCGGCAAGCCACTCCCACAAAGGAGGCCACACCCACAGAGTAGGTTCGAACAATTTTTGAAACCCACCACTGATCAGAATCCAAGTGATTGTCTGAATATAACAGGCCATCTCAGTCATGACACTTGATTTTCAGATCATCCTATGCTTTTCAATAGAAATTGGGGGAGGGGAGCATTGTTATTCAGTGCAGAACAATCACTGATTTATATGCTTTAGAGGCAGCCTTTGAAAAGATCACTTGGTTGTGTATAAAAAGCCAAATGGAAGCTGGAGGCACTTAAGGAGAAGTTTTGAACCGGTATAAACACCAAATATTACCCTGTGTTAGCATTCTGTGACTTTTGCCTATGCTACCTGCATGCTAAATATTCCAGATATACTGCTGGCAAGAACAACTGCTTTATTTTAATTTTACAGTGAAGCAGCAATAAAATTAGTATTGAACTGCACCCAACAGTACATGTTTCATGTAGAGATTTCCTTTCGGCAGTATTTTAATTTACTTTACCATAAACACCTCTCGCTAATTCATTGTGATGCCGCGAGAGAAGAGATGAGTGGAACAGTCATTATTTTAAGAACGTTTTGTTCCCTATTCTGAGAGCACTCATAAAGTTGGGTGGAGGGTGAGTTCAGAATGACTGCTTTCCTTTCACTGCACAGGGGATGCCATTGAATTATAGAGGGCACCATAGGGGACAATCTGCTTTTACGACTGGCTTTTCTGCATGCTCAAGTAGCATCAGGGGTGGGTTTCTGCTGGAGTTACTGCCAGTTCGGTCCGCGTGAGATTTGCACGCACTCTGTCCGCGTACACTGTTGCCTCTAAATAAGTCAGCGCATGCGCAAAACATTTAAAATGTCAGAAGAAATATGTCGCAGTGACTGGGAAACCAGTTTGGGGGCATGGCAATCCTTCCATCCCTATCGTTTCAGCGACAGGGCTCAGAGAGACTAGTTGGTCCCCAGGCAACGACTGAGCCTTGGATCAGTGGGGAGGAGACAAGAGAGGCTCCTCCTCCTCCTTCTTCTTCTTCCCCTTTCTCTTCTTCTTCCTCCTCCTCCTCTTCTTTTTCTTCTTCGGTTCACTAGTTTCTTCCTGTATCTGCATAATGTTGCTAACCCGATAACTATGTATACATCTGTGCCTGATTTTTCAGTGAAACGGCTGTGTGGAATACACTTCCCAAGAGGATTTGTAGGAAGATAAGAAAATACTTTAAATTTTAATCATATATTGTTTTGTGGGGGGAAAAAGGGAGACTGGGAATAGATTAGAATGACATAAACAAAAAACCCTTTCAGCTATTCGGATCCTTCTATATCTCAAATAACCACTGGTTAAACTATACTTACTAATTGCCTCCAGCATTTAACCATTCCTCTTAAATTGTGGATGTTTGCAAAAGCAGCATTAAAGGGGGAAAGATCGATTGGCTACATAATCACCGCCAACTCTCTAGGCACAATCAAGAAAAAGCTGTATGTGTGGATTCCATGACCACAAGCAATAGAATGAGTTTAATAAATTGCCGTTCCACTTCTGTAATTTGAGTTTTTTTTTAAAAAGGTGGAGTACTGAATGTATAAGTAAAAAGTAATAACATCATTCAATTTAGTTTTGAACCCTTGATACTCTCACATTGTTTGTTCTCTTTTGTTTATTTAATTCTTGCCGATCACACACATATGCAGGGGCATGCATATACTACACACCACACATGCAGATACAGATGTTTCTAATTAATAAATCAATAACATACTCATAATAGCAGTTAGACTTACATACCGCTTCATAGGGCTTTCAGCCCTCTCTAAGCGGTTTACAGAGTCAGCATATCACCCCCAACAACAATCCGGGTCCTCATTTTATCCACCTCGGAAGGATGGAAGGCTGAGTCAACCCTGAGCCGGTGAGATTTGAACAGCCGAACTGCAGAACTGCAGTCAGCTGAAGTAGCCTGCAGTGCTGCATTTAACCACTGGGCCACCTCGGCCATTAGCACCATCCTTCTCAAGTTCAGAATAAAATACCATCATAATTCATCTCCAGGTCCTCAAGTATCTGTATAAAAGCAAGAGTCACCCTTACCTATAAGAGTAAGCTATATCAGAGAGGGGAACAGGTTTGTTTCCAGGTTCTCATCTGTTTTATCTCCTGGTTGGTTGGGTCCTATGACAGGGATCACTCCACTAGATCCTTTTGGGCAAGCAGATACTATTTCGAATGGGATAGTCTCAATGACATTCAAATTCCAAACAATATAGGCCTTTATGGATTATTACTAGCACATTCATTTGCACTTTAAAGCAAACTTGTAACAGAGGTGTTACATGGCTGTAATAGCTCTTATTTGCTATTAAGCAGGCATGAGTAA
>NW_028261392.1:65184392-65199392 GCF_051295495.1 Thamnophis sirtalis | reverse complement strand
CATAACAGGTATGGTAGATTGCCCATAATCTAGTTAGACATTTCAATATAGCAGTAGACTTATATACCGCTTCATAGGCCTTTCAGGCCTCTCTAAGCGGTTTACAGAGAGTCAGCATATTGCCCCCAACAATCTGGGTCCTATTTCAAATAGTATCAGTTAGTACGGCATAAGGACCGAACAGTTTATCCTACCATTTTCATAATCCCTTTTCCATTTAGCAAGTAACAGAGATTAAAACTACAATTTAGTTTCACATATTTTCATATGAGGCATGAGTTTCCTTTTAAAAAGAGACACCACTGCCTTAGAGCAGATTTTTATAAGAAGTGTCTGCTTCTCCATCACCACTTTAAACACATCATGGACATTCTCAACATCAAGATCCTCATCTTAAGGTTAGGAATGTGTAGATTGATGTAGATCTGGAACTGTTTTAAATATTCACACATTCATTTCTGGGGAAAAGAAGGGGAAATTCACTTCTTTTTGAAGTTCTGCATGAAGATTAAGATCTTTGTGCTTATTAATTGATTTTGAAAATGACAAAAATACTCCAGGGCCTCACATTAGTGGCAAAAATCTTCAGATGTGGATTTGGCCTCTGATGAAATGGCCCAGTGACTCTGTTATTTTAGAGTCTTATGAGCATTCAAGGAAGTGTTATAAAGGATACCTTTCCGACGAAATTGCTTTACTTCCATGAACATAGGTGTAGAGTTTTTCATGAAAATAAAGAAAAACGTAAATAGCTCCAGACACTTCAATCTTTTCAAAATTGACTGGCCTTTAGCAATTTTTTTTTAAAAAAGGTATGAGCTAAGTCCATACTTCTACGATCTTGATGGATCTGCTGGAAATGAAAAATCAGGAATCATCTCCAACCAAATGAGAGGCATAATTATTTTACCACCTTTTAAAATGTCAAAAAATATCACCTTTACCTCTTATGCAAAATAAACCTGATTATTATAAGCCAAACTACTAAACTCCTGTCCTTTGAGACATAGTATGGAAGGCGTAAAAGTATCTTTCATACTATACTACACCTAATACCCAACAGCCTCTATGATGTGAAGCCAAACAATTTCAAAAGATTATAAAATGGTACAAGTTGTTTCATTATCAAGCAAAGCACCTCAAATATGAACTTATGACTCTGTTGGTTTTTTAAATAAATGCCAACCTTTTGTAATCTTTCTCCTGATTTTCTACTGGAAGTTTCACATTTTCAACCAAAAGAGAAAATATTTCCTCCAATTTTCCTCAGTCATATACTGATTGCATCCATGCACACTTTTATTCATCTGAATAAACTGTTTCAACTTTACATGTCTACAATAAAAAAAACTAGACACTTAACAGAGAGAGGAAGAGAACTATATTTCATTAAATATATATTGCTATAAATATATATTGCTATATTAAATAAATACAGTGCAGCAATTTTTCTCTTTGTCTCCCATTGACTCACTCACTCACACACACTCACACAAATACACACATACACATCTACACAACATCCACAGGGACACACCATTCCACAAGGTTTCCTTCCAGTAACCAGCTTGATCACAAATGATGTCTGGGAGATTCTAGGTATGTGTATAGTATATAAGTATACACACACATACATACACTATGTCAGTGGTGGGATTCTTTACTACTGGTTCTGTGGGCGTGGCTTGGTAGGCATGGCTTGGTGGGCGTGGCTTGGTGGGCATGGCACGGGAAGGATACTGTAAAATCTCCATTCCACTCCAGGGAAGATTATTGCAAAATCTCCGTTCCGTCCTGAACAATTGGGACTCGGGAGGCACAGAATAGATGGGGGCGGGGCCAGAGGTGGTATTTGCTGGTTTTCCAAACTACTCAAAATTTCTACTATCGATTCTCCAGAACTGTTCAGAACCTGCTGAATACCACCTCTGCATGATGTGTCTGTGTATACAATACGTGCATACACACATTCATACACTCACCGAGATAAAGAGCCGAGGATGTTATTGGTGGAATATTCTGTTCATATTAGCTAAATATGAAAAAAGGAGAACTGAGCCCAATTTATCTCTGTTTCCTGTACATTCCTGTACAACTTTAAAGATCAGAACAAAAAAACTAGAATAAAATAGGAAACTTCGTATCTCTTTATATACAAGGCCTTCCTGGAGACCATATGAATGATTCTGTTGCTACAAGTACAGTGAAATCAAATGGCTCAAGACATTTAAGCCATAAACAGTAAAAAAACAAAACAATTTTTCAATATGATTTTTGTTATTGTTTAAATCAGTGTTTCTCAACCTTGGCAACTTGAAGATGTCTGGACTTCAACTCCCAGAATTCCCCAGCCAGCATTCGCTGGCTGGGGAATTCTGGGAGTTGAAGTCCAGACATCTTCAAGTTGCCAAGGTTGAGAAACACTGGTTTAAATACTGTAATGAACATTGCAAAAATTCAGTAAGTTCTGATTGAGGTGTGTGTGTGTCTGTGTGTGTGTGGGAGAGAGAGAGAGAGAGAGAGAGGGAGGGAGGGAGAGAGAGAGAGAGAGAGAGAGAGAGAGAGAAAGAGAGAGAGAAGATTGAGTTCAGGAAATAGTTTAAATGGTCTTTTTAGAAGGATTATAAAGAAATCTCAGTAACAGTGTTCAAAAGAATCATCACCTGATTCCATAGAACTATTGAAAACAGAAACATTTCCTTCTATTTTCTAATGATCCAACAGTGGAAAACATCAAATATTTGGCTTTTATTCCTCTGACCTACAAAGTGATTTTCCACACCTTTAGCCAACCTCATTCTATTGATTTGCTTACCCACAAATAATAGATAGGTAGTTGAATACCCTATCTGAAATAGATTTTTTTTTTAAAAAAACAAAACTTTAGTGACCATTTTAGCTTCATATTTACATCTTCCTCACAAGCATTTTTTTTCCGCCAAAGTCTTCCTTTTTCTAAATCTTCTATGATTAATGATGATTTTTGTTTCCTCCAAGAAATAAAAAAAAGCAAAATTGAGTGTCACTATATATTACGGAAAATGTTTGTCAGAAAGACAGCTATTCAACACGGCTCGCTTCTGCGCTATTTTCTTCCCTTTTGGATGGCAGAAAGTGCAGAAGAAAAAAGAGCTTAATGGCAAACAAACAATATTTATTTCTCTTACAGCATCAGAAGAAAGCTGATAAACACCATTTTATGTGTTAGGCTGTGCTGTATTTCATTTATAATTATTTAACTTTGTATGTAGGAGTCTCCTTCCTATAGGCTTTTGTGTTGAGACAGCCAAATATAGATAACATTGAAACTTTGTAACCAATTGGTACAGTTTCTACAAGATGTAACAAAGGATGATTATTTTTTTGGGTGTTTTTGTTTAATTAAAGCAATAGAAAAAAAATTCAAAAAAAAAAAAAGAAAATCCAAGAAACGGAGCTGTCAAGCATAAGCAGCCAGGATATAGTTCAAAAACACAACACATTTATTTCATGCTACCTATTCACAAGAATCTGATCTACTTGTGGTCAAGCCTGAGCCTTGGACCAGTGGGGAGGAGACAAGGGAGTGTGATCCAGATGTCATGCATTGGAGCAGTGGGGAGGAGCCAAGGGAGTTGTTCCTTGATGCCTGGCAACGAAGAGCTAATAGGCGTAAGGAACAGTTACGCAGTTACAGGAGATAATTGCACTCAGCTGGTGGTAATTGGGCTCCTCTCAAGACTATAAAAGGAATGATTGTGCACATGTCCATTGCAGGAGTCAATGAATTCACTAAAGTTGGAGAACTTTTTGTGGCTAGGTTGGCAGGCTGATTGCTGCCAAGGTTAGTCTGTGCTGGATTGCTGCCAACGTCTTGTCTGCGCTGGCTTGCTGCCAAGCTCCCGTCTGTGTGTCAATAAATCCTTGCAGTATCTTTGTCTCGGCGTGCTTTGGTGTAGGACGAGGGAGGTCAGAACATGTATGTGTCTGTGTCTCTGTGTGTATGCAAAGGCCTTCCCATTGAATTGTTCATTCACTGCAAAATAATAATAAATGTAATCTTCTTGGACTCGAATAGGGAAATACAATCTCAGCTCCTAAAGCTGCATTGAATCATCCTCCCAAATCCCAAAGCTTTGGTGTGGCCCCAAGATCCTTCTAATAGTTGCCTCCAAATTATATATTTTTTTAACATGATGGTTCAAGATAATGTTTAAATGCATGGGGAATACTCATGTTAACTTTTTATAATGGAATATCATTAATAAATCTGAACATTTTAAATTAAAAGACATTTCACCGCTATCTTGGACCTGTCTACTTCTTTAGTCTAGCCGGTGTTAACTTTTTGGAGCAGCTCTTAGCAAAAGCCACTCAAACACAAATGAACCTCTTAGCCTAAAAAAAACAAAAGAGAATGAAAAAAAAAGTTATTATAATCTCACCAGTAAAGAGATGAAGTACAAATATATTAAGCAAGCAAAACATTCTAGAAAGTTTGGGGAACGGGAAGCTAAATAACATTCAGCTAATAACTAGAGTCCTTCAGGATTGGGCGGAATATAAATTTTAAAAATAATAAAAATAAATAAATAAATAAATAAATAAATAAATAAATAAGTAAGTAAGTAAGTAAGTAAGTAAGTAAGTAAGTAAGTAAGTAAGTAAGTAAGTAAGTTATTTGGGACGGAGGATATATACAATTGGGAAAAGTCAACAGTCAAATAAAATAGGACTTTTAAAAAAAATTCAAAATGCATTGAATTTATAATACAATATTAAATTCAAGTTATGAAAATATATCCTTCCTGGTGATTAAATGAACACATTCACTCACACACAGAATGAACTTTTCATCTTCAAGGTATGTGTTTTTTTGTTTGTTTTTTTGACATCACACGTCCGTTTCATATCAACCAAGAATGCCATGAGCTGCTAGGAGAATTAATTTTAACTCTGGGTGCATTTTCACCGCTTGCAGCAAGGCAAATAGCTCTGTCATACTGCAGATTTAAATATACCTATTTTAGTTTAGTCAGCATGAAATATGCCAGTAAATATATTCTGCTCACTTCCAAAACCAGTCTAAATGATGAAACGTGAAAAGAATTACTTCTGTGTGCAGAGCAGCTGATCAACAATCATGTCAAAAGTTCATGGCCAAAGGAGAGGAAAACATTGCACAGGGCACACTTCCAAGCAAAATGATAAATCATTATGAATGTTCTGTCTTTTAAACAACAAAGTATTAGTTTGCTTTACATTAGATTTGTAATGATTACAATAATCCAATTCCTATTACTGCACCATGGTAGCTTGTCTGCATTGCCTCTTAATATAATATTGTGGCAATAATTTGTATTGCCATAAAATAAAAGTAAACTGGAATATTACATGCATCAGCACATCAGGTTAGCAATAGCAGTTAGACTTATATACCGCTTCATAGGGCTTTCAGCCCTCTCTAAGCGGTTCACAGAGTCAGCATATCGTCCCCACAGTCTGGGTCCTCATTTTACCCACCTCGGAAGGATGGAAGGCTGAGTCAACCCTGAGCCGGTGAGATTTGAACAGCCGAACTGCAGATAACAGTCTGCTGAAGTAGCCTGCAGTGCTGCATTTAACCACTGCACCACCTCGGGGAGGTTGGGGAGAGAACACATTGCACCCTTTCAGCAGCTGCTTTACATATTTATATCACGGGACAATAGCAATTGATTTATTTGTTGGGAAACGAATATCAATCTTCTGGATAATCTTGCAGACACAAACCAGGACCCAAGGGTATGTGTTGTGGCCCAGCAGGTGCTGTTGGAGCTGCCACTAGACTCCGACAGCGAGGGGCCCTCTGAGTCGGCTCTGGAGGATGTGGAGGACCCTGAACAGGCTTCCAACTCTGAGCAGGGCGCAGAGAGGCTGGTTGGCCACCAGGTAGCGCCTGAGCCTTGGACCAGTGGGGAGGAGACAAGGGAGAGTGAGCCAGAGGCCAGCAGTGAGTTGTCCCTGGATGCATGCCATCGAAGAGCTACTAGGCATCAAGAACAATTATGCAATTACAAGAGGTGATTGTACTCAGCTGGTGGTCATTAGGCTCCTCTCCAGACTATAATTTATTATTAGGATTTAAAAGCTACTTGTGCACACGGCCCTCTTTGGAGAAGTCAACACAGGATTGAATGTCGGAGGACATTACTGTGAGCTTGGCAGGCTGCATTGCTGCCAAGCCTTATCTGTGTTTATTGCTGTCTGAGTTGCTGCCAAGGTCCTTATCTGTTTGTTCTGCTTGGCTTTCAGCCACCGAGGTTTTGGTGTTTTGCTATTAAAGGACATTCCAGTTAAGCTTGTCTCGGCATTCGTTACTGGACAGAGGAGGGGGTCAGAACAGGTATGATACAGTGATGGGGGTGATCTCATAATCCATAACTATTTAATAAATTACATAACCAAGGAGCCATTGTTATAATGGCTGGACAATGAAACTCAATTTCCATTCTCCTCTTATAGCAATAGCACTTAGACTTATATACTGCTTCACAGTGATTGAAAGCCCTCTCTAAGCAGTTGACAGAATCAGCATATTTCCCCCAACAATCTGGGTCCCCATTTGACCCACCTCAAAAACATGGAAGGCTGAGTCAACCTTGAGCAGTTGAGAATTGAACTGTTGAACTGCTGGCAGTGGCAGTCAGCAGAGGTAGCCTGCAATACTGCATTCTAACTACTGTCCCATCTTTCATCTACAGAAGAGTTAGTATCTGGAATTGGAAATGGAAATAAAAAAGATTCTATAGGAACTGTAGTGTAAATCTGTCATTATTACATTAGGTAGTAAAATGATGGTATTTGTATATTGAGTTTCAGGGAAGCTTGGCATCCTTCACCTGCTTAGCAAGGGCTTTCCAAATTTCCAAGAAATCCTAGCCTATCAATAATGCATTTGCCTGCAGTTAACTAAGTGTTGTAAAGTGAGTGTGGAGAACCTGAGGCTGATGAAATGATGGCTCTCAACTACCAGTGTGCAATTGGCACTTTCCACTGCTTACATCTCTGATTTTAGCCAGCACCTGAAAACTGAATGAAGTATTTCCTGGAGAAGTAATGAATTTGGAACTAAATGCAGATAGGTTCTGTCTGGTTACCGATCGGTCTCCGGATACGCTTCAAAGTGCTAGTCGTAACTTATAAAGCCCTTCATGGTATTGGACCTGGGTACTTGAGAGACCGCCTTCTGCCAATTACCTCCCATAGACCCGTTAGATCGCACAGGGTCGGCCTCCTCCGGGTTCTGTCTACCAGTCAATGCCATCTGGCTACTACCTGGGGGAGGGCCTTCTCTGTTGCAGCTCCGGCCCTTTGGAATGAACCCCCCGCGGAGATTCGGACCCTCACCCCTCTCCAGGACTTCCGGAAAGCCGTCAAAACCTGGCTGTGCCGGCAGGCCTGGGGTTGATGAGTTCCCCTCCCCTCTCGACTTGTATGGCTGTATGACTCTTGTGTATTTTAATTATATGTATTGTGTTTGTATGCCCTTTCCCCTTTTGAGTTGTTCGCCACCCTGAGTCCCTCCCGGAGAAGGGCGGCATACAAATAAATTAAATCTGAATCTGAATCTGAATCTGAATCTGTCATTGGAAATTGTGCGCTATTAGAGATGGAGATCCAACATTCATACTGTTGTATAACTGCAAGTTCTCGTAGGTGATACTCCAAATGATGGATGATATTCTCTGCCTGGGCAGCAAGGAATGGGACACAAAACTACTGCAAGAAAAAATAGCTTGAGTCATTGGTAGTTTCCTTGGTTATACATAAGGAAAAGTCATTTGTTTACACCTGCCTTGTACATCTAGGAATATGTCATACAATCTTTTGCAATGGATTTCATTTTCTATTGCTTCTATGAAAGGCACAACAGATTCTGCAGTTGATAAATGGACCTGGAAGAGATTTTTCTATGGATAGAAGCCTTGAAAGTCACTAGCATAATGAAATGATTATTATTTGTTTAATGTTACTCAAGAGGCTGCAGTTATTATAGTTGTTTCTTTCTTTGAAGAGTGTGAATTAAAATCTCTTCCTCTCCATGTCAAGTGCATCATTATGAACTTACTTCATTTTAAGGAATATGTAAATTTGTGATCTAAAGAAAACAATACTTATCACAATGGCTCCTCAGTTAGCTCTTAAATATTAAATATTGTTCCCATGAGGTCATGGGCAATGCTTCTACTTATTGTATATGTAAACCAAAGCAAAGCAACTCCTCTCTCACATATACAAATATAATGAATAATGGCTTATTCATTTTTTTAAAATACAGTGGATGATAGCATTTAGTGCCTAATGTAGCCCAGTCTAATACAGCTTTGTTGATACAGATCACCATACATTACAAAGTCCTTTCTTTCACTGATAGCACAATGTGAGTAGCGATGTTTGAATACTACCCTCTGTGGCTTGGAACAATCAGTGCTGATTTAGTGAAGTACAGCTTTGTGCATTGTGGCTATTCTATTCCAGTGAAGTTATGGGTCAAATGATCCATCGTGCTAAATCCTACCACTTATCTTCATGAAATTCTTCATTGCCTATAAAGGCCTCCTTTGTTTTTGTTA
Source organism: Thamnophis sirtalis (assembly GCF_051295495.1). Lineage (NCBI taxonomy): Eukaryota > Metazoa > Chordata > Lepidosauria > Squamata > Natricidae > Thamnophis > Thamnophis sirtalis. The sequence goes on along the minus strand of NW_028261392.1, from coordinate 65,190,798 downwards.
CTACAAGACAACAGGTTTGGAGAACGGTGTTTTTCAGCGGCAAGCTTAGGTTGCAACGGCATGCAACACTAATCGGAGAATAGGATAATTTATTCTTTATATGGCAAGGAATAACAAAATGAAAGTAGGAGTTGGCTAGAAAGTGGGATCTACTATTAGGAAGAGGAACCATGGAGGGGTGGATAGTAGGTAATAGATGATAGATAGATAGATAGATAGATAGATAGATAGATAGATAGATAGATAGATAGATGATAGATAGATAGATAGATAGATAGATAGATAGATAGATGATAGATAGATAGATAGATAGATAGATAGATAGATAGATAGATAGATAGATAGATGATAGATAGATAGATAGATAGATAGATAGATAGATAGATAGATAGATAGACAGACAGACAGACAGACAGACAGATGATAGATGTAAGGAAGGATGGACGGATGGATGGATGATAAATAGGCAGGTAGATAGGCAGGTAGGACGGATGGATGGATGATAAATAGGCAGATAGATAGATAGATAGATAGATAGATAGATAGATAGATAGATAGATAGATAGAAGGATAGATAGATAGATAGATAGATAGATAGATGGATGGATGGATGGATGGATGGATGGATGGATGGATGGATGGATGGATGGATGGATGGATGGATGATGGATGGATGATTGATGGAAGGAAGGAAGGAAGGAAGGAAGGAAGGAAGGAAGGAAGGAAGGAAGGAAGGACAGATGTATGATAAATAGATAAGTAGATAGGTATGTATGTATGTATGTAGGTAGGTAGGTAGATAGGTAGGTAGGTAGGTAGGTAGGTAGGTAGGTAGGTAGGTAGGTAGGTAGGTAGATGGATAGATCGATAGAGGAGGGCCGGCTGCGGCCCTCCAGAGCTCCATTTTCACAGGTAGAGGCAGTGTGGGATGGTCCTTCACTGTTCCCAGGGTGGCCCCATCAATCTAAGATCTAAGCACCCCATGGGCCAGATCTGGCCTCCTGGCCTTGAGCTTGAAACCCTGATCTAAGGCAAGGCTTTGCAAATTAGCAGGAAACATTGAAGACACATATAATTAACCCTCATGTATTAAGAATGTTCTACACTGGGGAGAAAAATCTTCCTGTAATGAGCTAATAGTGTTAAATTTAGGTTTCCTTGAAAGAATAATTTGTTCTCTATTATGACATGTGACAGGACTAAAATCTTATCTTTCGACGGAAAAATTAAAACCGGAACCCATTCATTTAAACTCAATTTAATTAAGTAGAAGTGAATTTACTGCTGAGTGATAGGCTTATTTCTAACTGAGGATTCATGTTTACAGTTTTATAGTCCAGTCACTGCATTGTATGGACATGCTGAATGCTATTGAAAGAAAAAAAGAAGACTGGAAAAAAACAAAAGAAAGAGTGGAGGTTGTTCTTTCTTCTACCCTCAATACATTGACCCCCTCTTGACCCGTTGTCTCAAAGGAAGATAAAAGATTCTCAGATGAAAACTTTGAAACAATGGAGTGGGATCGTTTTAAAAGACATTTCAAGGCTCCGTGGATCATGATGGCACCAACACAATGCAAATTCTATTTTTTTTTACAATTTGTCATGATGTCATGTGCATATATGAGAGGAGCACAGCTGGTAGCACCATGGCATGCTGCTGTTTTGCTCATTTGAAGAAAAGCGCCAGATCCTGCTCATATCTCAGATTCATAAGAGTTTGAATATAAATCTGCAGAAAAGACAGCCCGGTTTCTTCTTAAATGTGAAATTTCCTACAGGGTTTTTAAAACTAAAATAGCAATAATGTTAGATTAATGTGGAAATAAGAAAGACGGGATGTATGGGCAAGCTTGCGAGGAAATGCCTTGGGCCAAGAAATAGATTAATTCTGACTATCACTGGAAAAGTGTACAGGCATACAAATGCAGTCATGGGGGAAAAAAAACTGAGGCACTGTAAGTGTTTAATAATTTAGGACAATGATAGCTGGGATTTTATGGTGGAAAAAAAGCTAATAGAAAAGGAACTTGAAATGATCATAAAGGTTCCTAAAAAGGAGATAGTAAAGGCATAATTCAAAAAAACTTTCAATAGGTAGAGAAAAGAATATTATAGAGGGAAAAACCTATGTGGCTATACCAAAAACTTAGTGGAGATCTGAAAACAAAAAGGGACACATAAAGAACATGGAAAAAAGCTAGGTTTCTAAAAAGAGCATCTATAGAAAATTCAGAATTGCAAACCTACTCAATTATTTATTGGCATATGACGTTCTTCTTACTTTCTTTGTGCTTAATGTTACACTATTTACACTCTGATTCTTCCATGTGACCTGATCTTTAATTTTAATAATAGCAATAGCAGTAGACTTATATACCGCTTCATAGGGCTTTCAGCCCTCTCTAAGCGGTTTACAGAGAGTCAGCATATTGCCCCCAACAATCCGGGTCCTCATTTTACCCACCTCGGAAGGATGGAAGGCTGAGTCAACCCTGAGCCGGTGAGATTTGAACCGCTGAACTGCTGATCTAGCAGTAGCCTGCAGTGCTGCATTTAACCACTGCGCCACCTCGGCTCTTACCGTTTACATTACAAATTACAGGTAAGCAGATTATTTGACATCCCTCTACCTCAATAAGACTCATTTGGAAAGTTCAAAAAGATGAAGCTTCTTGGGTAAGAAGTGAAACCTTGAATTCAAGTCTTCCCTTAAGCATAGAAACTCCTTAGGTGATTCTCAATCCAACCAATCTTATAGGTCTTTGGGGAAAAAAATAGGAGGTGAGAACATTATGTATAACAAAATAAATATGGGGTACAGGGGTGTCAAACTTGATTTCATTGAGTTTGTTTGTTCATAAGGGTTGTGTTTGACCTTGGGGTGGGTGGGGGTGGAGTGAATCTGGCCAGGCTGGGCATGGCCAGCTCGACATCACTCATGTTGGGGGTGCCTGTGGTAGCCGGAGTGCTCTGCCAGTGAAAAACAGACTCCCAAGCTTCATTTTCATCTGCAATGGTCTCCTGCAACCCTCTGTTTTCAGGACAGCCCCACAGGCCAGTTCTAAGCACCCTGTAGGATGGATCCAGCCCTTGAACCTTTAGTTTGACACCCCTGGGATATACCATAAATCTAATTTCGAAAAACAGGATATGGGTGGAAACGTTGCTCTGCTTCAAAATTTTCAAACATTTTGGAAAGTGAAACATCTTGCTATACCCATATTTAATTATTTCAGTCTCTCTGAAAAGAGTGCTTGGTAGATAACAGTAAATACCATAGCAGTTAGACTTATATACCGCTTCATAGGGCTTTCAGCCCTCTCTACGCGGTTTACAGAGTCAGCATATCGCCCCCAACAATCCGGGTCCTCATTTCACCCACCTCGGAAGGATGGAAGGCTGAGTCAACCTTGAGCCGGTGAGATTAGAACCGCTGAACTGCAGATAACAGTCAGCTGAAGCAGCCTGCAGTACTGCACCCTAACCACTGCGCCACCTTGGCTCCTGGGACAAGTTTAAGGAAACATTTAAAGGGTTAGCACCTATTTTATTTGTCATGCGCCCTGGCTATTTAAATCAAATACGCAAAGATAGGAAATGCAAGGAGCAATGAATCATTTATAGGAATTTTCAAAAACCCCTGGGAACACCCTTTATTTATTAAATCTAAAGAAAAGAAAGAGTTAATTCAAGCCTAGTGCTTCAATTGCTATTCGTGCTGTTGTTGATATATAATTTTTGTTTTGTAATGTCCACACAGACAGCTAATTTTATGTCTGGCCTCATCTTCTCAAAAGCATATTGTTTCTGGCTGAATGGGTCTATTTTATTTTGGCTGCATAATGGGACATTGAGTTTAGTTTAGCTGAAAGTAAGTAAGCGGGCAGCCATGCAAAACAGAAAAAGGAAACAACAACAAAATTGCTGAAAGTTTTGCCTTGGGGAAAGAAGAAAAAGCTTTTACAAAAGCTAAAGATAGCCTCAATGCTGCAATCACATATGGTCATTCCACACTTCTTCCTCAATATTGAACCATATTCAATAGCACCTAGGAGTCTTTTAATAGAAATAACTGGATTTCAGTTCATTCTCCATCTGTTTTTCCAGATTGGCTACTGTTGTTGATGTTCAATCCCCTTATACTACTGCTACAATTTACTTGGTTACTCATGGCTTGATGAACATCAAGTAGAATGCACTTCTCTAACCCATCCCAAAGCTTTCTACAAGCTGGTGTGTAGAATTCCTAGACAGCATTTAATTTTGGAGATTCCTCGAGGATATTTTGAAACATTTTAAGAGGCATATTTAGGCAAACTTTTTGGACTGGCAAGTGCAATTTGATAAAATAATGTGGGTGTTGTCAGTGAATGGATGCAATCATCATAAAGTATCTTGCTTAGAGTTACAGGTGCCAAGTCCTCCTTTCGGTCCTCATGTATTCCACCTGCCTTGAATTCAAATATTGTCCAGTTTTTTATTGTTTTGTTATGTTAATTTTGGCAGTGGATTGTTTTTACAAGTAGTTATTGAAACTTTTGTGTATTATTACTTCGCAAATAGTCTGTTTCTTTCTTTTCCTCATTCCCTGACAGATTCAACAGCCTCGATTTATGTTATTGAATGGATTTCCTGATTCCAGCAATTGGAGTCAGTACAGGCTCTCCAAATCAGTGAAATTGTGATTTGTTATAAGTTCTATGGTGAAATTTGAAAAGTACACTGCAATTCTATATTATTGCTAGCATATGTTATTGAAAGTAAAGCTATGTTGGAAAATACAGGTGAAACTCGAAAAATTAGAATATCGTGCAAAAGTTCATTTATTTCAGTAATACAACTTAAAAGGTGAATCTAATATATGAGATAAGACTCATTACATGCAAAGCAAGATAGTTCAAGCCGTGATTTGTCATAATTATGATGACTATGGCATACAACTCATGAAAACCCCAAATCCACCATCTCAGAAAATTAGAATACTGCATGCAATCAATAAAACAAGGATTGTACATAGAACAATATCGGACCTCTGAAAAGTATAAGCATGCATATGTATTCAGTACTTGGTTTGGGCCCCTTTTGCAGCAATTACTGCCTCAATGCGGCGTGGCATGGAAGCTATCAGCCTGTGGCACTGCTGAAGGGTTATGGAAGACCAGGATGCTTCAATAGCGGCCTTCAGCTCTTCTGCATTGTTTGGTCTCATGTCTCTCATCTTTCTCTTGGCAATGCCCCATAGATTCTCTATGGGGTTCAGGTCAGGCGAGTTTGCTGGCCAATCAAGCACAGTAATCCCACAGTCACTGAACCAGGTTTTGGTGCTTTTGGCAGTGTGGGCAGCTGGAAAATGAAGTCAGCATAAAGCTCGTCTGCGGAAGAAAGCATGAAGTGCTCCAAAATCTCCTGGTAGATGGCTGTGTTGACCCTAGTCTTAATGAAACACAGAGGTCCTGTTGCTCCTTGGTCCAAAGTCCTCTTTTCTGATGAGAGCAACTTTTGCCAAAAGCACCAAAACCTGGTTCAATGACTGTGGGATTACTGTGCTTGAATGACCTCTCCATTCTTCCTCCATACTCTGGGTCCTTGGTTCCCAAATGAGATGCAAAAGTTGCTCTCAGTGTCAAAACCCCCAAAGAACTAGTATATCCTCCTTTTCCCACCAGTTGTCCTCTTTTTAATTGTGGCTTTTTGCCTATACAGATAATTGGTAACTCTAATCTGGCTTCCTATCTAGTACTCTGTATGACTCACGCATATTTTTCTGTCCCCCTGAACCCACCCACCTCTCTCCTGTCTCCCGTGGTGCCATTTTCAATCACTGGATTCCATCCACCTTCCATTTTAATGGTTTTAGAATATCTATATAGTCAATGTATATGATAATTTATATGAGAGTCAGTTTGGTGTAGTGCAGGGGTGGGTTTCTCGCCCCGTTCCAACCAGTTCGGTTGGAACGGGGCCGGCGGCGTCCTCGTGCACGCGCACAGTGCACGCATGCGTACTAGCGTCTGTGCGATGCTCCAGCTGCTCCTGGAGGATCGTGCAGGCGCTGTGTGCGTCCTGCGCATGCGTGGAAGCGCAGAACTCGTCAAAACCGGGTAAGAAACGCGGGCGGGTGGACCCTTTGGTGTTCCCGGAAGTTACTTACTTCCGGGTTCGCCGACCAACCAGTTCGCGGGTACCGCCGCGAACCGCCTGAAACCCACCCCTGGTGTAGTGATTAAGGCATCAGACTAGAAACTGGGAAAGCTTAAGCTTTCATCCTCCTTTAGGCATAAAACCAACTGGGTGACCTTAGGCCAGCCACTTCCTCTCAGCCTTAGAATAATGGCAATGGTAAGTCACTTATGAAAAACAGGCAATTCTCCAGGCAGCCTCCGAGAATCACACACAATTTATAG